>NW_027551577.1:343833-382368 GCF_008692635.1 Crocuta crocuta | reverse complement strand
AAAGAATGAGGGCTTAAAAGTTCCAGAGCCTCGCCCTGGCAAAGATGAAGGAGGTAATTCTTTTCATGCCTCAAGGTTGCTATTCACCTTTTATGTGTAGTTTGGGCCATGCACAATAAGCCAGATGAACATTCTTGATTCACAGAAATGGTCCAAATGAAGATCCCTTTTGGAGTAGGGAGTAGGAGGGGAAATAAACATGATCTCTGCCCCAGAGTATAATACTGGAATGCTATGGCAGAAAGTCTTCATTGGTGGGCTAAGCAGGATCACCAACTGACCATGCAAGCCTGGGGCAGAGAATGTGGGGACAGAGAGGAAGAAGGAAGTTAAGCTAGAGCTAGAAGTTGTCATGAAGGAAAAACATTAGCAATAGTCTCTGCACCAGCCGGCCAAGCCATCTCTCTGCTCCTCTGATACCTTAGCATGGCCTCAGAGAATGCATAGTGTTAATCCAGTCTTACTGTAATCTTGAGGAAGCCAAGGGAAGGAACTGGTGAAGAATAATAGGGACAACACTTTACATCTGAGGAGTGCTTCACACTTTTCCAGAAGACTATTATTTGAAGAATCTCATTCACATTTTGTAAGTACCACATTAGATATCCTGGTCGGGAATAATTATGTGCATTTGACTTTCCGAATGGGAGACCAACACACAGTGAATCTAACTAGTCCCAGTGACCTGTTGCAGGGCCAGAGCTACAACCCAAAACAGTGGGATGTTCTGATTGTTGATCCATAGGTTTGTTACTTTCTCCGCTTGATAAAATGCCCTTTTTTCTGCTCTTCACTATGTGATCTCCAGATTTTGGAGACACGGGGTTATCAGCTAAAATTCAGCTGCGCTAGCCCCACAAAGCAGGTCACAACAGTTTAATCCCAACAGAGTCTCTGGGGTTGAAATGCTGAGGCCCTCTTTTGAGCCCCATAATCACCATGTGGCTAAGCTTAGAATGTAAACAGCAGAGGGACTAGAGTCCCCACTCAATCACCTACCATCTCTTTGTGGTTGGGGTAGTATGTCTGCTCAATGAGTGGGAACTTTTCTCCTCCTAGTGTCTTGTAGATGGCAACCAGCTGGGCAAACTGCAAAAGAGAAGCAAAGGTTTCAGCTTATCCAGACAACTAGAACAGACAAATATACATCAGTCTGTCTGATAAATGTTTATTATTTGCTCTGTTGGGGGCTTTGTGCAAAACACTCTGAGGATATAAAAGAGGTGTACAATTCTTCTTTTTAGGGAAGATGTACGTTAGTTGGGGAAAGGAGAGAGAATGCATTAACATTCATTATTGACTGAATTTTACAATTGTACAATTTTAATGATATTCAGTCCGCATATCAAATTGATGAACTAGGTATTCATCTTCATTTTACATATGAGGCTCAGAGAGACTAGAAAAGTTGCCTAAAGTCACAGAGCTGCAAAGAGATGAAGATGGGATTGAAATTTGGGTTTTTAACTCTAAACTGGATAGGTAACATGGGGCCAAGTCTTGAAAGTTCAAATGCAAGGAAAGGAATGGTAGCTTTTTTCTGCAGGCAGTATGGAGTCATGAGAATTTAAGCAGTGGGTTATGAATAAAGCTGGTCTTTAGGAAGACTTTGATGCTCATGGATAGACAAACCCAGTCTCTCCAGCATGTCCTACTCATCTAAGAACGGAACTCACTGGACCCTTTACCTAGAGAAACCAGAACAGCTCTATGAAGAAGAGGTGAGGTACACATCCTTACAGTGTGAGGGTTGAAAAGCCTTTGGCAAACAGCTTAGCACCTCCTAGAGTCCCTTGCTTCCACATTTTGTAAGTGAAGAAACTGAAGCCCAGTGAGGTCACTTGTCCAATGTCACATAATACTTGAGCTGGATTCATAACCAGGCTACTTTATTCCCAATATATAACTCTTCCTACTACTTCAAGTAGCTGTCTTTTAGACTCCGCAGAGACCATGCTCTTTCCACAGGAAACACACAGGAATTTTCTGCTCAATCCAGTCACACATACACACCCACACACTTATCCCCAGTGCACTGGCAGCAGGGGTAATCCAGCATCTTCCCTCTAGTGCTACGAGGTTAGTTTATACTCTAAGCCACTGATACCTGGAACTGCTAGAAGGAAAAGTTGCCAGATCAAACTTGCCTTCCATTTATCAGAGAAAGGGAAGTTAGAACATTTTTCAACATCTCAGGTCCTATTTTGTATAAGGGGTGAGGATGTGTTGGGGGAGAGGACCGGGGGGGGAGGAATAGAAGCTCAGAACAGGGTTGTCAGAAAACTGGAGTCTTCTGGTTCTTGTTCTGCCTTGAATTTGCTGGGTGCCCTTGAGCAAATGATTTCTCCTCTCCAGGCCTCATTTTCTTCATATGTAAAATGAAAAGAATGAATTTGATCAGTTCTTCAAACTTTCTACCATAAAGGAATATCATTTTATTTTATTTCCTCCCAAACTCCATTATCAAACTGCAGTTTAAGTGATCATACGTTGTGGTCCTTTTATTGGTAAAGACAGAATTTTCCTATTATTTTTGAAATGCTGGAAAATTCTGGAATTTCCCTAGCCTTTGTGACATGGCAAGTGACTCTGGATCTTGGACTGAAAGTATGATTCAGGGACCTTCAGGGCCCCCAAGATTTTATTATTAAAAGACATTTTACAGAGTCTCTGGACCCAACATCTTATTTTGCACGTGAGGAGATTGAGGCTAGAGAAGCAAAGGAAACCAGAGGCCCCCCAGATGATGTCTGGAGCTGGGTCTGCAATTGGACAGCACCCACATAGGCCTCTTCCTGCCCACTGGGTTCACTGTATCCTGCTGTCCCTGCCGTTCTTTGGTTTTTCAACTTGCTTTGACTGTCAAGGCCAACCCCTCAGACTTTTCCTGCCTTCTATGATTCTCTCCATCACCCCATCTGACCTGTAAGTCCTGCCTGCCCACCTTGGTCAGGTTGGACTCCTGTTCTGCCTCTGGATACCTGCCTGAGCTCCCAACACTTTCCAGCATCGCCAGCAAGCTGATGCCAGCTCTGCCTAACAACCTCTGTCCTGCTGCAGCCCACGTGCTGGCATGACACCAAGGCATGTGGGGTTTTATCTTTCCAGTATGTGGGAGAGTTACACAGACACCACAGCGATGCCAGGAAGGCCCACGGCAGAATCCCAGAGTCCTGGGACAGCAATACTACAATGGCAGCCAGTTCCCAGGCTCTAGTTAGGTTCCTGGGAGCTTACCCCACCTTCCTTTGCTTTTATCTCCAGCAGTCCCTGTCTGCTCAAGCTACTGGGCTTGGCATCTAACCTCTACCTCCTTGGAAACTTAGATTAAGTCACAAGCACACAGTTACCAATTAAACAAATGTAATATCTGATAAGGGTTATTTCCTCTATGCATAGACAAAAGAATGGACTTAGGTGCTGGGGGTGGTGTTGGCCATGAATAGGGAGATAATGTTAATTTTAACCACTTCTTCAGAGAATCGGGAAAGATTTTTTGGAAGAAATGAGATTTGGGGATCAGTCTGAATTTAGTAAGTTATCCTTAGCCCTTACGGAAATAAATGCTTTAATTCAACTCTTGTGCTTCTGTCTCTAAAAACTTAGAAAGAATGATAGGACTTTTAGAAAAAGTTACAGCAATGTGGGATTGTAGCATTCTGGCTTCCTCTGGAATAGGGCTACTTCTGCTTCCAAATTCCCAGTGTGCCTGTGTTGACCAATTTATAATAGCACATGTGCTAAGACACGGTGATGCAGGTAGAGCCTGGACAACCTAACTGAGGTCTCATACCAAAAATAGCCTGAGCTCCCAAGGCAAGAAAGAAGTATAAAAAAGATGAGCCAAAGTCATCATTTCAGAGGGACCTTCCCTTCACAGTCACCAAATTTATTCACTCCCATTAACAGGCAGAGAACAATATATAAAATGCCATTAGTGTGGCAGCTGACTAATGAAAATGAAGGGAGAACTTGGTGTCTGGCCAGGGAGCCTTGCTGTTCTCATGTGATGCCAAAGGCAATGTGCTGGGATTATGAATGGGTGAGAATGTGAACCCTCACCAGATCCCAGATCCCAGGAGGGGCAAAGTCCTAGGCACAGGCCCCCTGATCCTCCCACCCTGGCCTCTAGCATAGTTCTGGAACATAAAGCAGGGGACTAGCTTCTTTAAGAGATCTCAAATACTAAGGGAACTGTTAACAACCAGGCTGACAAACTGGTGACAGGCACTGCTATTATTCCTACCTTACAGACATTCTAACAGGTATTGAAAAGATGGGGAAGGAAAGAATTAGGGCTTATTTACAGTTGGGAAGGTTGTGTGACCGAGGTGAAAAGGGAGGTCCCCAGAAAAGAAACCTGAATACCTCAAATATGATCTTCTGTGATTAGCAACACATTCAAATCATACAACTCTTTTAGCCTGCTTCTACAAAACTCTAGGATTCTTAGGTGTCTCAGGCCAGAGAGAAAGACTGAATGACTGGTGATCAAGAACCCAACCCGCCCTCCTCAACCACAGCAGCTCCCAGATATTCTGACTCCTCATTCATTGGCCTTTCCCTTACACTGTCAGGTCTCCCTGGCTTGCAAGGGAACATGAGAAACTGTGAATTCAGGTGTGACGAGGAGATCAAGAGCAGAGGTGATGCCTCCACTGGGTTAAAAAACACAAGATCAAGAGCAGAGGTGATGCCTCCACTGGGTTAAAACAACTCCCTGGGTGGTGGAGAGGTTTGGGGTCTGAGAACTTCACAGTGACCTTGGAAAGCCAGTGTGTGATAGCTAAAATGATTTTTGAAAAACAAGAGGAAGAGGATGTGATTAGGGGCAGGTGTTTCCTTCTAAGAGGGCCGACTGGAGCAGCAGTTATAGGAGCTGGGTCCCCACTGGCCTCAGGCCTTTCTCATAACCATTCAGAGGCAAGAAACAGATATTTTTACTATTGCATCTTATGGCTGAGGGCACAGCCTACAAGACCCGTAAAGACTTCTTTACAGAATCTTTGTGTGGCTTTGTTGTGAGGCCAAAGGTTCACTCTGCAGCAAAGGCAGCCCAGCCCATGATGATAATGTTTTATTGTGAGAGCCAACCCTACCCCATGTCCCATCTGCAGCTCCTCCCATATCCTCGCAGCTATGCCTAGTGCACCTTGATTACCAGTGGACCCCCTGGGGGACTGGGAGACACAGGACCTGGGGACAAGGGGATCTCACTCACCACCCAAGGCTTGTCACAGAAGTTGTAAATGGATTCCAGTGAGTTGATGCTGGGGAGGCCTGCATACTGCATGCCAATAATCAGGTGCCGGAAGTCCTCATTCTCTGCCATGCCAAAGGCATGCTGCCGGATAAGCACAAAGTCTGGCCGGAAGGACCTGGTAAAAATGTAGAGGCAAGTTTCCCATCAACCAGCACCTCAAGTGCATCTCATCGCCTATTTCCAAAGCCCTAGACAGAGAAGGGATATTCGGGGCCACCTGGTGTAAGCCCTTCATTTTATTATTATTATTCTTTCATGGACTAGGAAGTGAGCTATTATGGTACTCAAAGGAGATTACGGAACAGGTGTCTGAAGTTCCCTTATTCTTCTGGCTTAAGCATTGTCTTTTTCTAAGGTACAAATTCCCTCAGGAGAGAAGAAATACTTTCAGACTCATACACCTTAAATGAACAAGAATGTGGGGAAATGTGAGAGCAGAAGCTCGTTGTGGCTTCAGAGTTCATGCTCCCAAAGGATCCCCGCAGACTCTGAAGACAACATATTTGGCTGACTTCACCACCCTGCCAGAGAGATCCCTGATCTCAGTGCCCTATTCTGACTGCTTAAAGCTGCTCCTTAAAATAGGCAATGCCCTCATCAGGCCCCCAGGAGAGTAAGGGTCCAGGCTGGCTGAGAACAGATGCCAGACTTCCCAATGTTATTCTTCCAAAGCGTATGCTAGGGAGGGGTACAAATATTTCTCAGAAAACCATAGTTGAGCAAGGGCTACAGGAAGCACTGGGAGTACAGAATGTTCCCATGCATGGGAAGGCTCCCTGGGTTTCCCCTCTAGCCAGCAAAGCTCCTAGCCTCAGCTGCTCCTCTTCATGCCTTGACTCCAAAGGAACTCATCTTCCCAGAGAGTCAGTTGTGTGGCAGCATCCACCCTCAAGTCTCCAGACCCTGCCTGTTTCACACCATATACAATGATCTACCTGGTTCCCTGCCTCTGCCACCCATTAAACCACGACCTACAGCTCTAGTACCACCTGGCCTCAGAGACCAGTCTTTTTAATGTGGGGGTGGAAGAAGCCCTCCTTAGTCACTCAAGGGACTTAGCGTCAAGTCAATATGGCATGTGCTGGAGCTGTTCTGATTTCCTTGTGCCCCAGTTCTGGGAAACTGCCTCCAGTATATGCCTGAGATCAAACCTTATATAATTATAGGAACTGAGCTTCAGACTTCCTACACTGGCCAGCTCTCAAGTTCCTACACTCAGACCTGTAAGGGTCCGCCTTATTCTTGCCAGATCCCTCCTAACACCCTGCCATGGACTTTTCTGTCAGCACCTGCTTCTGTGCATGCATCCCTATGACTCACTCTACGCATAGCTGGAGGAGCCCATTGTTCTCCTGAGCTCACTCCCTACCTGAACAGACATCTCTTTTTCTGTCCTCCTCAGTCTCCAGTTTACATTTCCCTCATGTTAGGTTCCCGATACCTGAGTTTTGCCTTCCTGGTCACTGAGCCAGTTCCTGTTGGACACTGGAGACCTCAGTGTCAGGATGCTGCAGATGGAGGTAGGGAGGAGGATAAAGTGAAGATTCTTCCTGGAGCAAGATTCTGAAGTCTAAAATCCTGACACCATGCTGAACCCCTGGGAAGAATGACACTGTGGGAACCATGGTCCCCCCATCTGGAATTTTCATTACCTCCCCTCACAGAATTCTTGCATTAGATTTGATCACACCTGTAAGTGATGTGATCCAACACACCACCAGGCATGGAAGTGCCCTGTAACTGCAAATTTTCTTCCACCCACAATGTCCCTTCCAACCTAGACTTCCCTATCAGACTTATGAATTCCCAGGAGTGAGGAATATAGAAAGAATACAGGTCTGGGGGTTAAGAGAATTCGTAGAGAAACACAAGGCTCTGCTACCAACTCAGTGAGTGACTCTAAGCAATTCATGCAAAATAGAAGGCTGAACTAAATCAGAGGTTTTCAAACCTTTCTTGGAAGCAAAGGAATCCCGTTTTCCAGGAAAAATATAAAAGCACAAAGTCACATTGGTGGAAGTGGGGCTGGAGTCCTAGAACCCCTCTAATAGGACTCCAGTTACCTCTAAATGAGTCCTGAGTCCTTTCTCTACCATTGGACTAAGAGCTCTGTGAGAGTAGAAGCTAGTTTTCTCTGCCTTCCTCTACTACTTGTACACAGCACACATCGTTAACTTCCGTACAATACACAAGCCAGCACTGCCATCCCACTCTAACACTTGACTTTGAAACTACCTCTGCAACCAGAGACAGTAACTCTGAAGACAGTGACAGTGACCCTGAGGACAGAAAGGACCTTACCGGACAACCTTGGTGCCATTCCGGAGCACCTGCATATCCACAGCATATGTCCCATCTGCATGGGCCACCAGGTTGAGCTCTGAAAATTCCGCCTGGAAAATAAAACAACAGTAGGGGATTAAGAGGGTAGATTTCATGTTATATGTTTTTTTTTTACTATAATTAAAATTGTAAAAAAAAAAACTTAAAAATAAAAATAACGGTAGGGAAAGAAGATCACAATCCTTTGCCAAGTTCTCCACAGAGCAGCAACAGCTCTCACCAAACATTCCTTTGGTTTTCAAAGTATTTTCACAAACTGATCTCATCTAACTCTCATAGCAGCTCTGCGAGGCAAGAAGGACAGAGAGAATTCTCCCTATGTACCAAAGAAGCAGTTAAGTGACTTTTCTGGACAAATAACACTTATTGTTGGCAGAGATTGGAGCAAGGCTCAGGTCTTCTGACTCCTCTGTACTGACTTTCTACAGAGTAGGAAACTGGGGCAACATGCCCTCTGTCAGTTTCAACATAAAAACACTAGGTTTTAGTTTAGGCAACCGGGTTTTACTTCTGCTCTGCCCCAAGTTAGCTCCATAAGACTTTGCACAAGTCACTTCACCTCTCAGGGTGGGGGCAGGGAGGGTTTCTTTCATCTATAAAATGGGAATAATTTTTAATCAACCCTGCCTATAGATAGGCAGTTGTTTTAAGAACTGGATACAATAATGCATAGGAAAGTACTCTGTAAATCACAGCACACTGTGTACTGAATGACAAGTAACTTCTATTATTACATAGAAAATACATGCATTGTTTCAACTGGACATCCTCCCCTCCACCCAAATGGACTTGGGACTCTAACTATCACAAAGCAAAGGGTAGAGGAAGATTTAAAAATGGCGGGGGGGAGGGGGGTAGACGGGTGTGTGCTTTCAGGACTTCACTACATTGCAAACAAGAAGGTGTTCTTTTTGAAATTCTCTCTGTAGTGTAGCCTCACGCCCAGAATAGGCACCACTGTAGGCTGCACAACTGAATGCCAGATATGTGCCAACCCAGGAAACTCATGCAACCAACAATATGGAGGTGTGGCGGGTGTCCCAGGAATACATTCCCTTCAAGTTTCCCTCAGCCTGAGAACCGTGTACTGCAAGAGGGCCCTAGGAGCCACACTCCTCGCTTCTTTACAGATACCAGCACCATGAGAAAAACTCAGGGAGGCTGAAATGCAGCCTTCATGATCATATCTCATAGAGAGAAAAGCCCCAGGGAGAGGGGTGAGGAAGGGAAGATGGAGAGCTTATAATCCAGTGACAGACACCGTGCTCTACTCTGAAGAATTAGACGGTTCACTGTGGGATGTCAAGGGACAATACGCAGATGTAACTCTGGGCTTCAGGGTGATTACCTGTTCCACTTTGATATCATAGTCTCCAAGAACTTTTTTGCCCCGGAAGCACTTGGCCCTGGAAAAGGAAAAAAAAAAAAAAAAACCCACACAAATTAGTATCATATAAGTGTTTGAGATCAGAAATCCACAATCATGAGAAGACTATAGCAGACAGAACCCCAGAATGGGAGGGCTGGACCCTAACTCAGCTACTGGGTCATCACGAGAGAGCCTCAAGCAGACTACTTCCTCTCCTTTACGCTCAGCTTGCCCACTCATAAAATAATCCAAAGCACCTTTTCACTCCTAGATTTTGTGATTTTTATGATAACATCCTTGGTCTTTGGACTATAAAAAAAAGTCTAGAAAGAGGAATTTCCCTAATGTTATTCCTCATAAAGAGCAGGTCAGTCTTACACATCTCTATACTTTCCTCATCATCCCCCATCCTACAAGTCACTCTGATTTCTACTTGGGCTTCACCCTTGGAATTTTAGTTTTTAAAGAAACTTGTTATCCTTTTACCCATTCATACCCATACTTCCAAAAAGGATTTGAGGCAATTTATAGTTTAAGAGGCAAATAAAACCAACAAAATCAAGATTAAAGGACAATCAATGAATGGCAGAGAGTTAATTTTACCAGGAAATAAATTTTAAAAGGGGGGAGGCTGAGGAAAGCTACTATAATTGAACACAAAACCTCTCCTGTATTTCTGAATTTCAGTCAAGAAAATCAGTCAGGCTGAGTTTTATAGTACTTATCTTCCTGTCTTGTCATGGATCTCATCAAGGAACCTCAGTGGCTTCAGAGCCCCTTGTGAGTGGACTATGTTTATGGTTATATTTCTATCCATTCCTCTCAACTCCCCATCCTCACCCCTGTAAGATTTTCTTATCTGTCCATTTAGGCTAGTTCTCCATGTGTAAAAAGGGTCTTTCCACACTATACCTGTTAGCTGGGTTGGTCCTGTTTTCCCAGTGCTTGAAATGTCAAATTAGCACGTTTCACTGCTTGGTTTCTAAAAGTCCCTCTCCAAAATAAAGGGATAAATTAACATTTATTGGACATCATGTTCTAGGAATTGTGTGCAAGTTGCTTCCAAGAAGATCTCATTTAATCCTCATAACAACTTATGAGATAAAGGAAACCAAGACTCAGAGGAGGTAAATGGCATATTCAAGGTCACATGGCAAGTTAGTGACAGTATGTACACCCACGTGTAAGTTCAGTGCTCCTGGGACTGTATAGTACTGTCTCCCTCTGCTGATTCATTCTCTTCATCTTCACTCCCACAAAACTGACTTGTCATTTGTGCTACACTGCATGTTTTTTTCTCCATTTTCCTTCTTCCGCTTAAAAGGGACTTGATGTTGTAAGCACTAGTTCTACTACAAATACTTCCTATCCTGGTTCCTGTGAACTACCCAGGACGAGGCCAGGCTATTTCCTTTTCTTTCTGGATTCTGGAACAGTCCGTTCTAAGAAGTTATCATTTGTCCTATCCAAGTCCCTCGCCACCCTTAAATTGCTCCCCAGAGGCACTTAGCCATCCTGGAGCTGGATCACTGAAGCCTATCCCCCCAACCTTTGCCCCAACACCTTACTAAGCTTCATCAGCTTGCTTCTAGGACCCTGTTCAACATTCATAGGTCAGCAGGCCCCTCCAGGAAGGGGCCTGTACCCTATCCTGTCCCTTTGGCCACTGTTCCATCTTACTTATGGATTTAAATGATAGTCTATCCATGGCACTATTACTGCTCTGTAGATTTTGGACTCTGTAGGTCTTTTCAATGACTATAAAAAGGAGAAATAGAGTAAATGACCCTAGAGGTTCCTTTCTTCTGTTGATGAGGTGTGTTTACTTTGTTATCAGCAATGCTTTTCTGATGCTTCCTCCTATCTTCCTGTCTCAAAATAGCTCTTGTTCTGTGAGGTAAGTCCCAGAGCCATTAACAATAACCTCTCATTCAGTATGATACCTTGCACTTTCAAAGCACATTCCTTGCCTTATTTGTCCCTTACAACTTAGTGAGGCAGCCAGGGCAGATAGTCCTGTGCATTTGTCTGATGGGGAAACTGAAACCCAGAGCAGTTAAAATAATACGCCCAAACCACAGAAAAGTTCATAGGAGTTAAGCCTAGAACTAACAGTTTACATCTAGGTGCTTATGTGTTGCCACGTATTTTAATTCACTTGCTTATTTTGTGAGTTTTAAACACTGATACTGAAGTATTATTTATAGATTCTGGCTGGGTTTATCTGCCACTTCCTGCACCTGCCCATTGACCAAGTTGGCTAATGATACTATTTTCATGCCTTCTCCTCACCCCCACCTCTCCACTGATCTTAATGCTTTTTCCTTAAGGTAATCTGTCCTGTTGAAAATCTTGGTCTGTGTTTCCTGGCTCTGGGTCACTGACCTCTCTTGGCTGACTTGCTAAGATGGCAAATAGAAGGGGCACAGAGACTTTTTCTGGAGAATGAGCACATTCTCCCAGATCTGGCCCTTGCAAATTTTGGTTCCAGATATTTTCATGAAGAATTTTGTAACTTAGAAGCAAGCAAGTGATAGAAGTACCTTCTGATATTAAGAGAGCACTGTTAGGATGTAGTGTGTTAGAATCCAGAGGAGTTGTGAGTCACAAGGCTCTGAAATCCTAGCTGTAACCTTTCCTGGCTCTGTGACCTTAGGCAAGTGGGTTAAATTAAACAACAAAAAAGGTATGTCATACAGTAAAATTAATCAATCTACCTTCAAAAGCACATAAAAGAATAAGATAAAAAATAACTTTCTCCTTTCCCATTCCATCACACATAATCCTTATTATCAGTTGCAAGCATATCCTTCCAGTGTGAGGAGAATGTGTATAAGTTATCTGCATACATACATGTTTCAAACATACATATAGTATCATGCTACATAAACTCTTCTTTTTTGAACCTTGATTTTTACTGCATTCAAAAATATATCTTAGTGATATGCTTTCCATTTGAAAGTCATACAGTCATTTCACCAATATATATTGATGAGTGTTTAGATTTCCAGTTTCAGGGTTGTTTTTGACATTATAAACAGTGCTATAATGACTAATGTTTAAGAATATATCCATAGAGGGGTGCCTGGGTGGCTCAGTTGGTTAAGCATTTGACTCTTGAATTTGGCTCAAGGTCATGATCTCATGGGTTTCTGAGACTGAGCTCTGCCTCAGGCTCTGTGCCGACAGGGCAGAGCCTGCTTGGATTTCTTTCTCTCCCCTTCCCTTGCTCTCTCTCTCTCAAAATAAATAAACAAACATTAAAAAAAGAGAAGCTATCCATAGGATAAAGAAGTTATTTTTTTTCTAGCTGTACTGAGGTAGAATATATATATTGTATATATTTAAAGTGTGTATCATGATGATTTAATACACCTTACTTTATGAACTGGGATTACCACATTCAGGTTAATTAACACGTCTATCACCTCACACAGGTACCATTTTGTGTGTGTGGTGAGAACACTTAAGATTTACTCTCTTAGAAAACTTCAAGTATACAATATTATTAACTATAGTCAGCATGTTGTACATTAGAAGGATAAACAACTTATTGCAGAATTGCTAGTGCAAGGGACATACACAGTGACAGTTTTACTGATATTGTCACACTGCCTTCCCCCACCCCCACCCCTGATGCTCCAAGAAAAAAACACNCCCACAGTCTTTCTGTGCATAAACTGGGCACAGAGAAGGGCTTTCTGACTGGCAATCTTGTCAAATCAACCCAAATTTACCTCCTTGTTCCCAATCCTAAACGGAACCCAAGATGTACATCCTTGAAGCACAGACTAAAAATATCTATGGTGCCTGTGTTGTCAATTTCCCCCTATTGTACATTTTCTTAACAAGCCTAGCAGCTGAGGATCTATGTGAGTTTAATGGCTTGCAGCTTCCTTGATGGGCCAGGCAATGAACCATCTTTCCTTACTGCTACAATGAGTAGAGGCTTCTAGATTTAACTCTTCTTACTCAATTCACCAATTCCTATTCAACTAGGGCTTATGAGGCTGAGGAACACGATTTCAAGATACTTTTCTGCTAGGGCTGCCTCAAAACTTGTCAGCCCAATGTAGGCATGCCCAACTTAAATTCTCCCTGTTTTAATTCATGGAATAATGGAGAAAGGTCTAGAAATAGAAGCCAGTTTTGTTGGGTTCAGGCCTAGTTCTACTACTTTTCAGCTGTCTGACTTGGGCAAGTAATTGCCTCTCTGCACCTTAGTTTCCTCATACATAAAACAGGGCTAATAATAATTGTAATACTTATAGCAAGAATTCACTGTGTGTTCTGGCCACCATTCTGAGTATTTCATGTATTCTACCTCATTTATTAATACCCTACTCACAGGCTGTTGTGAAGACTTGATACCAGATGAGAATAACTGACATGAAAGTGTTTTTGAAAACTCTGAAATGCTACGCAAATAAGAACTACTATGAGCAAAATGCAACAAATATTTATGTACCAGGTATTACTGCTGTTTTATTATTATCACAGCCAACATGGTCTCTTCCTCCTCTGAACTTTCATCTCACTTATTGTCTGCTTATGACATATGGTTCATAGCATCATCAACCAATACGACTTTTCAGACTCAGTTGTCTAATAATCTGGGATACCCCTGTCCCACCCTTAGCCCTAGACAACTGGATTATGTAATAATGCTTGGAGCAAGGACCACCCACAAGTGAGCCCTGGATTTTCCAGAACACTTTGGATTTTAAATAATGACTATGTCCTGTTGTCAACTTATATGCTCTGAGCTAAGGCCTGTACAAACATAATCATTGCATCTATAAATTTCCAACTCCTTCACTGAGCTATGTACTTACCTAGGTTCACAATCAGGGCTTGCTTATTGACAGGAGATGTTAGGAATGATGGTTTTGGCTGGACAAATGGAGAAAACCAGAAGGGGCCACCTTCCAGACTGAGTGAAGGGAGCCTGTCTCTGCAGGCCCAGGGTCCTCCTTTCTTCCTGCATGTGCACATCTGAGGGTGTCAGGCTCTTTCTTCCCCACATGAAAATCTGTTCTCAATCTCCAACCACAATGGAACTAAAGGACCTAAAAACAACCTGAAGTGTAAATCCTCCCTAGGTGCCTGAGGTTTGTATAAGGACCAAAACCCCAATCTAGAGTATGAAAGCACTACCAAGCATTCTTAGAGCTCTGGAACCAGTCTAGCACTTAGTAAATACCTGGCACTGGTCTTGGACACTTACCTTTAACAAGGTGCCTAGTTTCTGGCACTCACTGTCTCACTGGCCTTGTTCTTTCAGCCAAGCACCTCTAGGCATCAAGAAGTTAGAAAGTAAACTAGAAACATGAGAGGATTCCTATTTCCCACCCTATACTCAAAGAGTGAAATTAGGCCTGCTCGTCTTGGAGAGGGTTTGTGAGGTCCTGCTGCCACCCACTGGCAAGATGTGTACTGCAGACATACCGTGGTCCCAGCTCCCCCATCAGCTTGGCCAGCTCAATAGCCACCAACCCCACTGGCCCAGGAATATCTCTCCAGGTGCTCATTTGCTGCCTTGACAAACCATGCCTGAAAAGTCACTCTTTCTTCTAGAAAGTGTGTGTCCATATACTCCAAGCTAGATACGTGGCTTTTTGCAATCTCTAGAAAGAAAGGCTATGATTTGTCAGAAAATTTAGCAACAATTTACTGAGTACTCAACGGTAGGTGCTGGAGCTGTAAAGATTCATCAGCAGTTGCCAAGTAGAGAAAGCACAGTCTAGAAAAGGAGAATGATGCCCATTACCAATATGGGTACTTTGCTAAGTTCCTTTTCAACTCTTAAGGCTTATAACTACTATTCATATTCTCATCTTTCAATCCTTCTTTAAAAAATACTTGAAGTGCACAACTAAAACAACAACATAAGTTTCATATAACTCAGAAATATGTACAATGAAAAGTAAGTTCCCTCTACCTTCAAGAAGCTTACAGGTTAGTGGAGAACAGAAGCACAAATAAAAGGTATATGTATAAATTTAGGGTAAAAGCTATAGCAGGAATACAAACAAGGCATGTTTCCTAACATGCCTTTCCCTCAAAGGAGGGAATTCTCTTTGCCTAGAGAAGTCTAGAAAGGCTCCAGAAAGGAGTCTTAAAGTCTTAAAGAATGAGTAGTGATTTGCCACACAGGAAGGAGGAAGAAGAATTGAATGGCTGAGTATAAAGGCACAGAGGCTATGTGAACATAGGACCCCCTGACTGCAGGGAAGGACACTGTAGGCTGAGCACTGAAAGCTGCAGGTCAGAGAAAGGGAGGCATCTACCTACCAAAGGGTTCAGATGTCAGGTTGAACAGTTGGGGCTTAACTGACAGTTTCCAAAAGATTTAAAAAAATTTTTTTATTATAAAAAAACTACCCTCAACAGTTATCAACATTTTGCCAGTTTTTAACTATCACTCTCATTGTTGTTGAGACTATTGTTTGAGTGTTTTCAAATAAATCCCAAATATATCATTTCTTCTATAACATTTTAAGTACTATCTCTAACTGGTGACAATTTTTTATTGCAGCAAAATATATATAACAAAATTTGCTATTTAGGTGTTTTTAAGTCTAAAATTCAGTGGTGTTAAATACATTCACCATGTGCAATCATCATCACTATTTCTAAAATTTTTCACCATTCCCAATAGAAACTGCAACCATAAAACAATAACTGCCTATACATCACCCACATCCCATCCCTCATAATCTACTTTCTATGAATTTGCCTCTTCTGGGTAATGACTTTTTAAATATTAATTTAGTATTTAATAGTTAATAATTTTTAACATCTTTACTGGGTCTATATTCAAATTTTCCCAATTGTCTCCAAAAATACTGTCAAAGAGGGGTGCCTGGGTGGCCCAGTTGGTTAAGCTTTTGACTTCAGCTCAGGTCATGATCTTGTAGTTCGTGAGTTCGAGCCCCACACTGGGCTCTGTGCTGACAGCTCAGAGCCTGGAGTCTGCTTCAGATTCTGCATCTCCGTCTCTCTCTGCCCGTCCACTGCTTGCGCTCTGTTTCTCTCTCACTCTCAAAAGTAAATAAACATTTTTTAAAAAGTTCTAAAATACTGTCAAAGATGTTAAGCAGGGAAGTGACATGATCAGTTGTGCCTAAGATTTGAGAAACCACTTATCTGGAATATGGGAGTGACTGGAGGGAGCAAATCAGGGTTTGAGATCATTTGGGAAGCCAGTGCAGTAACTAGATTTCAGGATTTGCTATTTTATCGGTACATAACAAACTGATAGCTACTGAGTAGCACTCATCTGGCAACTCAATTGATAACTTGATTGATTAAGCCTAGGAACCTAGCAGCTGGCTAGAAAACGACAGTTACTTAAAAAGATATTTAAGAAGATATTAACTAAGAGGATTTCATGAAATGATAGAAAGTGGTATAGGACTCCTATTAAAGATGTTCTGGAACAGAGAAATAAATAAGACCTAAAATAGTCAGGGCCTGGTAAAGGGTTCTTAATTCAAATTTAGACTTGTTTTCTAATTCATGAACCGTAAAACTTTCAGTATGTGGAGAAATGTCTGCTATGGACAATTGGTTTAGGAATAAGAAGCAAACAACAGGAATCAGTGAACACTCTTTGGATTAAAAGTTCCGTGGCTAGTCCTTGATATTATTAATTCAGTGATTAAATTGTTCTATCAAATGCTCTGCAACAAGGCACTTTTTTTTTTCCTGAAAGAGAGAGACAGCGTGAGCAGGGGAGGGTCAGAGATAGAGAGAGATACAGAATCTGAAGCAGGCTCCGGGCTCTGAGCTAGCTGTCAGCACGGAGCCTGACACAGGGCTCAAACCCACAACCGTGAGATCATGACCTGAGCCAAAGTCGGACACTTAACCGACTGAACCACCCAGGCGCCCCCACAAGGCACTTTTAGACAGAAAGCAAATTGCATGGTGTTTTAGTTAACATTCATATAAATGATCTGGAAGAGAGTACAAGGGGAAATTGCCAAGTTTGCAGATGGCATTCAGCTCTTCCAGGGATTAAAATGCCAAGCTGATTAGGGATAAACTGAAAGAAGATGTGGACGTGGGCAGAAAAGTGGCAGAGGAGTTTTAATGTGACTAAGTGTAAGAAAACACATTCAGGAGAAATGATCTTATCACAGGATCATGAGTGTTCAACTATAATCCAGTAAAGGAAGCTGAAATGACAGGAGAAAAAAAATACATCAGTCCTGTACGATGTCACAGATAAAACACAAAAAGACCAAGAGTGAAAGGTTTTACATGTTGGGTATCATCAGAAAGTTTACTGGAAACCCAAGATAAGGAGTTTCTTATCCTCTGACCTCATCTACACAAACTATAGACGTCCATATTTTTGACCCAGTATATTAGGCCCACTTGTCTAAAAACAAATGACATAACGAACATAGAAATGGCTCAGGAAAAAAAAACAAGAATAAAATGTAAAGGCTCTGATTTTAGAAAAGACTGCAATAAAATCTTCAGTCTGTAAAGGTAAAGATTCAAAGGGAACAGAATGGTATGAAGGAGGGAAAGAGAACACTGAATGACAATATATGTCATTCATCTCAGATAACCAATTCTCATGATATTTCATGCCTTACAAGAATGTCATCTCAATGTTACTGGTTTTATAGGAAAATGAGGCTCAGATAAATTAAGTGACTTGCTTAAAGGTAGCAGTTGGTAGGTGGCGGAGCTAATAAAATTAAATTTCAGGACTTCTGATGATCACATTTAGAGATTGTTTATTTCCTCAGATGGGGACTATGCTCTATTCATTTTTGTATTCCCAATATCTGTCCTACTATTTGGCACATTTGCTCATTGTGAAAGAGTCCTGGTCTTGTAGGTCTCTGAGGATACCTATGGAGTCCATTTCTCTGGAGTTTATATAATTCCCTCAAGTTATCTGTGGGACACCTTCAACAATCTGCCTTAAGTGGCAGATGAGACCCTGTAAGAAAAACAGCAATCTCAAAGCTCTGAAGACGGCTAATTTCTAAGTAAATACCCCAGTCGTGACTTCAGTTAGGAACACCAAATCACTTTTTCTGAGCAAATTTTCTAAAGATCTCTATTTTGGGGAATAATTAAATGATGCAGTATAACAAGATAAGATTATCAAATACAGGGGGAAAAAAAAGAATCCTGTAATTCAGAACACATGATGGGAAGATTAGATGCATTTGTCTATAATTATAGTGGAGCTACAGAACAGAATGCTTTGGAGTCATGGGACAAATTCTCTTTCCATGACTGGCTTATAAAATTAAATCAGGCTGATTTGATTTTGGAGCAAAATGGGTCAGTTATGAAGTTTGCTTTAGAGAAACATCGAGCAAATATAATTTTCAAAAGATACGGATTTATTTTATGCTAGATAAACATGGTTCCTAGCATTGGCAGAACTCTAGATTTAATTCCAGTGTAGGATCACAAATCATACCCACCATTACCATCAAAGCTGCACATTTCCATCCATTTGTAGCAGTCTAGATACAAAGGAACATTCTCTATAATCTGGCCCCATCCTTCTATTTCAAATTTATCTCCTACCATTTCCCTCCTGTAAGACAGCTGCAGAGTTTTTGTGTGAATTAGAAAAAGGTACCCTTTACTCCAGGGAGACACACTCCTGTACCAGGGTGCCTGGATTGGCAAAAAGAAGGTGGGGCTGAATTTCATCCCTCCCTAGTCTCCTCACTCAAATGCCCGTGTATAGTGAAAACCCTGCACAAGCATGTGAAGGAGCCCTGTCGTACCACCATTAAGACACTGTATCAGTCTACCATGCACACACTGTTTCCCAGCTACCTCTCATCAAACTACTGCCTCTGTGCTTTGGTCTGCTTAGAAATCACCCCTTTCTCACAATAGTCAAGATATGGAAACAATCTAAACATCCAGAGATAGGCAAATGGATAAAGAAGTATGATGTGTACCTATAATGGAATATTATTCAGCCTATAAAAAGGAAACTCTGTCATTTGCAATGACAAGAATGAACCTGGAGGACATTATGCCAAGTAAAATAAACCAGACACAGATAAATACTGCATAATGTCACTTACCATAGAATATAAAATAGTCAAACTCAGAAGCAGAGAGTAGAATGGTGGTTGCTATGGGCTAGGAGGCAGAAATAAGATGTTGGTCAAAGATTCCAAAGTTTCAGTTAGGCAAGATGAATGAGTTTTTGAGATCTAAAGTACATTAGGTAACAATATTGTAGTGTATTTTTGAAATTTGCTGTGTGTTCTTTTTTTTTTATAATTTTTTTTAATGTTTTATTTATTTCTAGGAGACAGAGAGAGAGACAGCGTGAGCAGGGGAGGGTCAGAGAGAGAGGGAGTCACAGACTGAAACAGGCTCCAGGCTCTGAGCTGGCAGTCAGCACAAGCCCGACGCGGGGCTCGAACCCACGAACCGTGAGATCATGACCTAAGCGAAAGTCGGATGCTTAACCAACTAAGCCACCCAGGCGCCCCTGTGTGTTCTTAACACACACACACACACACACACACACACACACACACTACACACTACACAAAAGGTAATCTCAAAGGATTTTTATGTATCTATTGAGATCATATTGTTTTTCTTACTACATTTGCTGCTGTGGTGAATTACATTGATTGATTGATACTGAGATATTATATGAATTTTGAGTTTCTGGCATGAACCCCAGTGAATCATCATACATGATCTTTTTTTTAATATTTATTTTTCAGAGACAGAGCAAAAATACAAGTGGGGAAGGGGGCAGAGAGAGAGGAGAACAAAGGATCTGAAGCGGGCTCTGCACTGACAGCAGAGAGCCTGATGCAGGGCTCAAACTCTCAAACCTTAAGATCATGACTTGAGCTGAAGGTGGATGTTAACCTACTGAGCCACCCAGGTGCCCCGATGCATGATCCTTTTTATATATCATGAGATCCAATTCACAAAAATGTTACTCAGGAATTGTTGAATCTATGTTTATTGGGGATTGTGGTTTGTGGGTATTCTTTTTTGTGGGGTTTTGTCTTGTTTTGATGTCAGAGTAATAATGCTGGCTTAACAGAACGAGCTGGGGAGTAAGAATGTTTGTGGACCTTGTATTATCTCTACCACAAATGTGTAAGAGAATTCACCTGTGAAGCAATCATAGACTTTGTACTTTTATTCCAGCTTTTGGATACAGAAGTAAGTCTTACTTTATTATATAATGTTCTTTTTGATACCTAATTGGTATTAATTAATTAATTAATTAATTAATATGTTACAAAGGATGATTGCATCTAAATTTGTAAGTGGAATGGGACAAAAATCTTTTTCTCTTTGCTCTTATCCAAACTATTGTCAAGGTTACTCTAGCTTCAAAGAAAATGGATGGAGAGTCTTACATTTTCTTTTCTGGTACAAATTTTATGAACTATCTTTGCTTGTATCCCAACACTTATTAAAGACCACTTGAAAATTAACGTTAAAAAAAGGAAGGAAATTACTTCTTCTCATTCTTGAAGATCCAAAACAAGTTCTGCCTTCTTTATGAAACCTTTCCTGTGGTGGTTTTTCTTTCCTTTGAAAGCTTAGTCTGAAATCCATTCCCTTATCACTTTAGGGAGACACAGCTTAGTATATCCCACTGATTTTTCATTTATGTGCACCTCTTCCTACTGTATCAGAGCCTTCTGAGGGTGGAGACTGTCTTACATTTCCTTCCTACTCCCCAAACCACTCACTCTCACACTCACCACTACCTTAAATAAAGCATACCTGGGAGAGTAATTTTGTGTTTCAACTTGACAAGGCCACAGCTGTCCAGATATTTGCCTCACCATTATTCTGGGTCTGTCTGTGAAGGTGTTTCTGGATGGCATTAACATTTGAGTTAGAACTGAGTAAAGAAGATTGCCCTCCCCAATGTAAGTGCACCTAATCCAATCCATTGAAGGCCTAAAGAGAACAAAAAGATGGAGTAAGGGAGAATTCACTCTTTCTTTGTCTGTCTTTGAGCTAGGGCATCAGTCTTCTCCTGCCTTTGGATGCAGACTGAAACTTAAAAGAGCAGCTTTCCTGGTGCTTAGGGTTTCAGGCTTGGAACTATACCATCAGCTCTCCTGGGTCTCCTGTTTGCCTATAGATCTTGGAACTTCTTGGTCTCCATAACTGTGTCAGCCAACTCTACAATAAATCTCCTTCTCTTTCCCTATCTAATCTATCTATATCTATCTACCTACCTACCTACCTACCTCTCTCTATTGATCTACAGATAAATAAATATATATAGAAATAATATATATTATTTATTATCTATGTATTACCTACTTATGTTATCTATGTATAATATAGATAAAGATGTATAGATACAGATATCTATCTCCTCAGGCTGCTCTAGCCAAATACCATAGGCATGGTGCTTAAACAACAGACATTTATTTCTCACAGTTCTAGAGGCTGAGAAGTCTAGATCAAGGTGAGAGTCTACTCAGTAGGACCCTTTCCCTGGCTTGGAGAGACCCACCTTCTTGCTGTGTTCTCACATGGTGGAGAGAGAGCTGTTTTCTTCTTCTTATACAGGCACTAAATCTATCATGGGGGCTCCACCCTCATGACCTCACCCATATCTAACTACCTCCCAAAGGCCCCACCTCCAAATACCATCACAATGGGAGTTAGAGCTTTAACACGTGAATTTGGCAGGGGGTGGATGGGGGGTGAGGAACAAGACACACAAACATTCAGCCCCATAACAAAATCCTTAATAAAGACCTGTTGCTTGATTCCTGACAGAAGACACCTACCCATCTGAGACTTGAGTAATGAGGAACCACAATACATAAAATAGTATCATACAAGAATACACAGTACTATATGTTCATCAAATAGCAAATAGCCATTTACATCTTTCAGCTGTGATATACACTCTCTGAATCAAAAGGAAGAAAGAGTAGCTTTCCCACTTGTGTTACAAAGAAACAAGTTATTCAACCAAACTCAGAAATTTTGCATTTCAATCAATTCCTGAGTGAGCCAGATTAAGCTGGGTTTAAGTCTGAGATCTTCAATTTACTACCTGAAATTGGGCTCTTTATTTGTCTGCATCTTTATCTATAGGATAAAAATAATATCTATTTCTAAAATTTGTTAGATTTAAATTATTTTAATGTATTCCTCAAGTGGGCTAAACTTTACCACCTCTTTTGGGCTTTTGCACTTGCTACAGGATATATCCTTCTCCTAGTTCTTGGCAGATTCTGCTGCTTCTTACTATCAGAGTCTCAGCTTATACATTTTCTTGAGTTATGTTCTTCCAGACTACTTAAGTGAAGGTAGTTCCCTCCTCTCCCAGTCATTCTCTCTATATTATCTTCAAAGACATTATATTCATTTTAAAAATTTCTTTGACTATTTATTATCCATCTCCCTTATCAAAATGTAAGTTCCATGATAACAGGTCATGGTAACCACTGTATCAATCCCATACCCAGCTCTATTATAATGTCTGGTACATATTAGGCGCCCAATAAGATTTGCTGAATGAATATAAGTATGTAAAGTATCTAGCACAGCACTCTTCCACACATTGTAGGTACCTCTTTTCCCCTTTCTATGTAAAAATCACTGGATTAAATAGTGTGCTTGCGTGACTCCTTTGAAATGGAAAGCATTTCAACCAGAGTCCTTGTTTGAATGTTGATCAGGCATTTATAATTACAGACAAAAATATGGTCATTTACTCTAATGTTCGATGAGATCATCCTCTGTCTTAATGTTCTACTACAAGTCAGCATACTTGTTATTAAAGTGTTTATAAGACTTTACTCTCATATGAGACTTGAATAACATAATTCCTCAGCCTTCTGAGAGGGAAATTTTGCTTAGAGGTCTTTTATTTTGAAGAAACAGAGGCCCAGAGAGGGTAAATACTTGACTAATTCAATGTCTAACACTTAGTTAGAGTTAGACCATATTCCCCTTCTATTCCACCATGTTGCCTCTTTAGAGCAAGAAAGGCAACTCTCCTCCAAATCAAGGAACATTGGAATTGAACAGAGATCCCTAAGTGACATTATGGAAATGGAGGACTTGAATTATATTCAGGGTGCTCGTGAGATCAAGTACAATAAAGAACATAAATGGCTATGCATTACAAAAGCATATGATAAGTTTTATTTATTTTTATCACTTTACTGACACTTTGATTCTGTTTGTGATAACTGCATCATAATTTATACAGCAAATTACTGGAAGGAAATAAGAAAAGAGTGCTCTCTTCATTCTGCTATCATTAGCAAAGGAGATTTGACCCTCATTTCCTGGTCCATGTGAAAACTGCCATGGCTGGTATTAACAGCCTACTCACCACCATGGCTCAGTAGAAACATCCTTGTACCTCAAGGCAACAATACTTTGGATTTCCAAATCCAAACCCAGGTGGTACATTCCATTCTATAATTTTCCAACTGGCACCAATTCAGGAGGAGATATTACTCACAGAATAGGCACTAACAACTGAATTTTGGCAGGATGGGAGAATAACTGGCACTGTCCTGGAAGAGACATGCCACATGTTCCCAGATGCACCCAAGTTTAGCAACACAGAACCACACATATTTTGAATGGAAAAATGGACCTTAGATGGTATCCTCTCATTTTTTAAGAAGTTTTTTATTGATTTATTTTGAGAGAGAGAGAGCGTGAGCAGGGGGAGAGGTACAGAAAGAAGAGGAGAGGGGGAGAGAATCTCAAACAGTGTGGCTTGAATTCACAAACCGTCAGATCATGACCTGAGCCAAAATCCAGTTGGATGCTTAACTGACTGGACCACCAGTCACCCTGGCATCCTCTCATTTTTACAGGCAAAGAAACTGATGCTTAAAGAGGAAAAATGGTGGTCCAAGGTCATGCAGTGGGAACCCCGTGGAAAGCAGCTATGCTCACTACCATCAGTGCACACAAGAACCCTATGGGAATGCTCATCTTTTCTCAATCCCATGCTCTTCTCATTACACCAAGTTTAATACAGAATGGATCTGGAAAGAAGCTCATGCCTTGGTAGAGAAGTGCAAAGACATATGGTGGTGTTCTGGCTCTCTTTCCTTAATGAATTTGTCCATCATTTCAGCCATCTCTCATGATCCACTGAAATGCTCCTCACATTTAACAAGCCCAAAAGAGTAGTTTTAAAAATCAACCCAAACTGACTGAAAACCCAGTTCATCTTATTTAGGGTTAGATATATTCCTTTGAAAAGGAGTTTATTATTCAGTGCTATTATAATGAAATATGTTCCATAAACCTTTAAAAACATTTTCATCATTCATTCAAAAAGATTTATTAGATTAGGTACCCACTATTTTCCAACAATATGCAAAGCACTGGGTAGGAGGTAGGTTAAGGAAAGACTATCGACCTCACCCAACTCCGGCACAAAGAATAAAAATAAATTAGTGTTAACAGCAGTAGAGAAGATTATTTACCAGAGAGTCCAAACACTAGAATTATATTAACTACAGTAAAATTAATAATAGCTAATATTTATTAAGTACACTAAGCACTAGTTACTATGCTGAATTTACACATCTTATTCAATTAACCCTCACATCAATCATATAAGATAGACAAGACTATCTCCTAATCTAACAGATAACTAAGACACAGAGAGATTAATTTGTTCAAGTCATGTCACTACTGAGTGGTGGATACAGGGTTTGTGATCACAATTCCAGAGCAGATCTTTTAAACCACTTCACACTACTTCTAAAACATAAAATTATTCAAAAAGAATTTTTAAAGAGTATTCACTTTTGAAAATCTCACAATTTACTAACATTTTCTAAGATACTCAATTTTATGCATGCTTTAAAATGTTTTACTTTCAATTAAATAAACTTTTGTAATAATAATTTCTATTATTATTTAAAAATGGTTTCCTAGAGGACAGCCTGGGTGCCTTGGTCAGTTGAGCATTTGACTTTGGCTCAGGTCATGATCTCATGTTTTATGGGTTAGGGACCCACATTGGGCTCTGGGCTGACAGCTCAGGGCCTGGAGCCTGCTTCAGGTTCTGAGTCTCCCTCTCTCTCTGCCCCTCCCCCAGCTCATGCTCTGTCTCTCTCACTCTCAAAATAAATAAACATAATAAAAAACTTTTTAAAAATAGTTTCCTAACAAGTAGGATTTTTGTGGGTTTTTTTTAAAAATGTTTACTGACTTATTTTGAGAGAAAGGGAGAGTGAGTATGGTAGGAACAGAGAAGCCCAAGCAAGCTATGCACTGTCAGTGCTCGATGTGTGGCTCATTCTCATAAACAGTGAGATCATGGCGTGAGCCAAAATCAAGGGTTGGACACTTAACTGACTGAGCCACCCAGGTGCCCCTCAAGTATGATTTCTGTAATAAAAATATAGCTTTAAAAATAGATACTTCTACAAGACAGTAAAGACAACCAATACCTTTAAATACAATTTGGTAACTTTTCTGTAACAATCAATCATTATAAGTATTAATTCTCTTCATTTTTCCCATAGCAGATTTCAAGAGAAGTATCTTTTGTTCATCAGGTTCCTACCTAATTTTCCAGCTCTTAAAATTAAAGTTTTTAGTTTCTTTTTAGTTAAGACAGATATACCTTAAAATTTCCTTTATTTCTATTATCACATCTTACAGGATAAAACACCTCTTTAAAATTCCTTGGGCTCTGTAGGAATTTGTTGTTTCATGGACATAGAGATTCAATTTTACAAGATGAAAGAGCTGTGGAGATTGGTTGTACACAATGTGAATATACTTAATGCTACTCAACTAAATGTACACTTAAAAATGGTTAAGATAGTACATTTTATGTTATGTGTTATTTTATCACAATTAAAAATAAAAATTCTTTGTGCTCTTTTAAAGTCAAGGTACTTAACCTTCATAGATTTTGTTAATTTAGAACAGATAAGGTCTCAAACATCCCACATGATTTTCTATTCGTGCTACACTACAGAAAACGGAGTGATAAACTCTGGTCACGGGGTGAATGGAAGAAATTCTGCATAGTTTAGAAATTTGCCTGACTTACATTTTCTATATAAATGTGAAGATTTAATCACATGGTTTCTAAAGGCATTTTTAGGTTCTGACAGTACAGGAATTAAATAATTAGTAGGATTTCAGTGTGTGATGCAGAAGGCCACTTCAAGTAGACTTAAACAAAAGCAGTGCATCATGAAAGTGTAATTCACAAACCCCTGCTAAGTGGTGGTACAGTTACGTATAACATTGAACACACATATCTCAGAGGGCGAGGTGATAGGCCAGCAGGGAGGGAGCCAGTTCCTTGCTTCCTGATGTGCCATGATCAGGAGAGGGGCCTCTAAAGACCCGTGAATCCAAATATTTGGAATTTGGGGAATAAAAAAACAGACACCTTGATAGTACTCTCTTGAAGGGACATTTCTACTTAAATGTTTATTTCCCAAGTTCCAGATTCTGTACTTTGGGGATCTTCCTAAGATAAAACTGAAATCCTGAAGTCAAGAGTAGTTTTCCTCTTTGTGTCAAAATTTCTGCTATGTGACTATGTTCACTTGAATGGCTTAAAGACTTAATAATTTGGGGCACCTGCATGGTTCAGTTGGTTAAGCGTCCAACTCTTGATTTCGGCTCACAATCTTAACGGTCGTGAGATCAAGCCCTGTGCTGGATGTGGAGCCTGCTTAAGATTCTGTCTCTTCCTCTGCTCTTCCCTTGCTTGTGCATGCTCTCTCTCTCAAGAAAAAAAAAATTAAAGACTTAATAATCTATCATTCACATGTAGGAAGCTTAAAATTAGGTAGGTCATCAAATCCCACTTCTATATCAATGTAAAAATCTGCTCTACGATGTTCATAAAAAGGGATCATCAAAAAATTACTATTTTTCAGTAAAATTATGATTTTATTTTCAGTAATAAAAATCACTATTACTTTTTGTTTTCATTTTCAAACTAGTTTTTTTAACTTTTATTTATTGTTTGAGAGACAGAGAGAAACAGAGCATGAGCAGGGGAGGGGCAGAGAGAGCGAGACACAGAATCGGCTGTGAGCCGTCAGCACAGAGCCCGACGCAGGGCTCAAGCCCATGAACCATGAGATCATGACCTGAGCTGACGTCAGACGCTTAACTGACTGAGCCACCTAGGCGCCCCTCTTTGTTTTCATTTTCAGACAGCTGACTTTTAAACTATACCAAAATCTGCCATCTTGGAGTTTGCTATTTGGTTCTGGCTTTGCCCACATAAAACCAGTCTGTTCCTGGGCGCCTGGGTGGCTTAGTCGGTTAAGCGTCCGACTTTCGCTTAGGTCATGATCTCGCGGTTCGTGGGTTCGGGCCCCGCGTCGGGCTCTGTGCTGACTGCCAGCTCAGAGCCTGGAGCCTGTTTCAGTCTGTGACTCCCTCTCTCTCTGACCCTCCCCTGCTCACGCTGTCTCTCTCTCTCTCTCCTAGAAATAAATAAAACATTAAAAAAAAAAATTTAAAAAAACCAGTGTTCCTTTCTTGTGCACGGCTGCCTTATCGGGACAGCGAACAGGCCTCCTTAAACTTCACTTCTTCAGGCTACACTGCCACTATTCTCTCAGACAGCCTCAGCCTGAAGCCTCCTCTAGTTTATGTTATTAGGGCAGGCTGACTAGAACTTAATGAAATTCTTCTGGATTGGTCAGATCAAACCTGAGTTAAGCAGCAAATATTGGAAGTTGGACAAATCTGAGATTTTATTTAATGCTGTTCTCTCTTGGCAAAGTACCACTTACAGAAAACATGATTTTGGAAAAATGCAGGTCTGTTTATTTCTTTAAAGTTATAAATTTTAATCAGGCGCAGTGGTGTCTGTTTAAATTTCTGCCATCACTTTGGGGCAGCTGGGTGGCTCAGTCAGTTGGGTGTCCGACTTCAGCTGAGGCATGATCTCATTGCTCATGCTGACAGCTCAAGCCTGGAGCCTGCTTCAGATTCTGTTTCCGTTTCTCTGCCCCTCCCCTGCTCATGGCTCTGTCTTTGTCTCTCTCTCAAAGACAAAACATAAAAAACAAATTTTTTTAAAAATTTCTGCCATCACTTTATACCATACCTTACTGTGAAAAAAATAAACTTAATTAGGGATCCTCAAACAGCTATACACATATCTCCAAATATAAATTCATTATTTGCGTAAATAAAAATTTCAAGCATACAGAAATATTTATTTATTTGAGACAGAGAGCACACGCATGTGCACACACGAATGGGGGAGGGGCAGAGAGAGAGAATCTTAAGCACGCTTCACGCCCAGCACAGAGCCCAACATATGGCTCTATCTCACTATTTAACAACCATCAGATCATCACCTGAGCCAAAATCAAGAGTGCGATACTTAACCAACTGAGCCACCCAGGCACCCCAGCCTATAGAAATATTTAAAGAATGACATAATAAATACCTGTTTATCCCAACACTGAGCTTTGTCAAATCTTAATATTTTTCTACATTTTCTTCAGATTAAAAAAAACCAGAAGACTCGCTGTTGAAACTTCTTGTGTATTCCTCTTTAACTTCATTCCCCTACCTCTTCTCCCCAGGAATAATTATTCTGAATTTGTGTTGATTATGTCCATATACATATTTATATAATTTTACTACTGTGTGTGTATTGATAAACTCTATGTAGTACTCTTTTGCTTGTTTTGGGGCTTTGTATAAGTGGGGTTATTCTGTATTTATCTACCTTTAAGCTGCCTTTTTCCTCTCAATGTTATAAATTTTATGTGTATTCATGGCAACACTTACAACCCTGATTCATTTATTTTCATTATTTGAATACATCAAATTTAACTTTCCTCCCAATGACGGACACTTAGGTTATTCTGAATGTTTGCTATTACAAAGCATGCAGAGTTAATCTTTCTTGTATGGGGTCCCCGGTGCAAATCTTTCCCCTTTAATAGTCTGACAATTAACATTTTATTTTTATTCATTTGTGGTTACCCTTAGCTCTTCTTTTAACATGCATACTTTACTTTTCAAGTATAAATTTAATCAGTAACTCTGCTGTCCTCCCAATTTTAGTGTGCTTACTCTTCTTTTCTCTTTATTTCCCTGCCATGTCACTTATTACTACTGCCCAATATTTTAATTTGACTTTTTTTATATTCTCTAAATTAGTCATTGCTTCTACTGTTATTCCATACAGTCAAGATTTTTCTGTTGTTTGATTTTGTTTTAGATTTACTCACATGTTTACTAATTTCTCTGCTCACTATTGCCATTTTCATGTGACTACTTCCTTTTAGATTCAATTTTCTGCTTCCTGAAGAATATCCATTCAGAAATGATATCTGAGATGTAAACTTGATGTCTTTACCTGTCTAAAATTATTTCCATTTTACTCTTATTCTTTTTTTAATGTTTATTTACTTTTGAGAGAGAGAGAAAGCATGCATGCATGAGCAGAGGAGGGGCAGAGAGGGAGAGAGAAAGGGAGACACAGAATCTGAAGCAGCTTCCAGGCCATGAGCTGTCACACACAGAGCCTGATGTGGGGCTCAAACTCACAGACCATGAGATCATGATCTGAGCCAAAGTCAGACACTTAACCAACTGAGCCACCCAGGCGGCCCTACTCTTATTCCTGGATGAAGGTTTAACTAGGCGGAAACTTCTAGACTGAGTGGATTTTTTTTGTTTCTCAGCTTTTGAGAACATCATTTCTTTGTTTATTTTGTCACTGTTCTAAGTTTGTGGTTTCTATTAGGTTATCTCTTCTGTCTTTAGCTGCTCTGAAAATCTAATTTTTGTCTTTGCAGTTACACAGTTTCACTAAAATATGTCTAGAGGTGACTTTATTTTAATTTATCCTTTGGAATTCAAAGACCCAATTGTGGTCTTTCATCAATTTGGGGAAAATATCAACCATTACTTCTGAACATTGCCCCTTTCCATTTTCTCCATTCTTTCCTTCTGGAACTATTATTAAACATATATTGGATCTTCTCATTCTATTCTCCTTGTCTCTTAACTTTGCTTTCATATTTTTTTCTTCTCTTTGAGTCTTTAAGGGGTAATTTCTGCCTTAATTTCCAATTCACCAATTTTTTCTTCAGCAGCATCTAACTCCTGTTTAAACAGTTCATGATATTTTTAATATGAGGACTATGTTTTTTGACTTCTGAAAATTCTGTGTCATATATGCCTTATATCATAATTTAAATTCTTTTTTATTCTTAATAATTTTAAATATATTAATTTTATACATATTTTATCATCTTATAGTTTTAGATCTTTTTTCATTGTAAGAAAAATTCATGTTTTCTTTTGCTAGGCACCACGAGGTATTGTTGGTTGGGCATATTTTTTCTTAATTAACCAACTTGTAGGACCTCAGACTACACAGGTAGTATAAATCCAAACTCCACACCCAATTTAAGATAGACCTATGGTTTTGAATTCTCAGAGAGACTTTTTTTAAATCTAGAGTATAGGCAGAAATAGACAATTATCTCATGTCCACATATTGCTGAGAATTTTTTCTTTGTTTTAAGTTTATTTTTGAGAGAATGAGAGAGAGGCAGAAGGGGAGGGGCAGAGAGAGAACCCTAAGCAGGCTTAGTGATGTCAGCACAGAGCCCAACATGGGGCTCAAACTCATGAAACATGAGATCATGACCTGAGCCGAAACCAAGAATCAGACACTTAACTGACTGAGCCACCCAGGCACCCCAATGAGATTTTTTTTTTCTATCCACCATTTTACTGAAGTTATACAACTCACTTGCATGTCTCAGGTTTAATTCCTGTTTCATGAAGATTCATCTCCTGTTCTTGTGTACATATTAAAATCCAAGTCCCAAGGTTACCAAGTCAGATATTCCAAGAGGCCTGATACAACATCATCCTATACACTTACTACCCATTCTCTCTCCTTTTTGGCCTCCAAAGAGTCCCTTGCTTTCTTGTAAACTTAGTTATGTATTTTTTTAAATGTTATTATTTTTTATTTAGAGCTGTTAGGAGTTTAGCAGGTAGGGGATTTTCAGGTTATTGAGCTCAAATTACTGCTAGACACAGAAATAAGACTGTTCTCTTTTTCTGAGCTTTAGGTAGGAAGCTCACAAGCATGCTTCAATTCAGCAAACATTTATTGGTCACTTATTGTGATTATTAAATTTTATGTGCCAGCTTGGGTAGGCTATGGCGCTCCTTTATTTGGCTGAATGCTAGTCTAGATGTTGTTGTGAAGGTATTTTGTAGATGTGATTAATAGCCACAATCAGTTGACTTTAGGTAAAGGAGATTATCTTTGATAATTGTTCGTGGGCCTCATCTAATAAGTTAAAGGTCTTAAAAACAAAAACAGATTTCTCAGAGAAGGAATTCTGCCTCAAGACTAACGCAGAAATCCTGCCTGATGGCCTCATGGCCTCCCTTAAGAGATTTCAGACTCAAGTCTGAAGTATCGACTATTGCCTGAGTTCCTTAAAATTCCTTAAATAACATTTGAGCCAATTCCTTAAAATAAATCTATGTATCTATATATCTCCTATTGCTTCTATTCCTCTGGAAAACCCTAGCTGTTATACCTATTATGAATAAGGCCCTGTGAGGGACAAAAAAAGGTGAGTAAGACTCAAACCCTGTCCCTGCTGTCACAGAACTTGTACTCTAGTGGTAGACAGGTTTGTTTTTTTTTTAAACGTAGATATTATACTTGTATAAAAGTATTAAAATAGTGGGGCGCCTGGGTGGCTCAGTCAGTTAAGCGTCCGACTTCAGCTCAGATCACGATCTCACAGTCATGGGTTCGAGCCCTGCGTCGCGTTCTGTGCTGACAGCTAGCTCGGAGCCTGGAGCCTGCTTCAGATTCTGTATCTCCCTCTCTCTCTGACCCTCCCCTGTTCATGCTGCCTCTCTCTCTCTCTCTCAGAAATAAATAAAACATTAAAAAATGTTTTAAGTATTAAAATAGTATAAAAATTATTTATTCACCTATCCCATGAATATTTATTAGGCATTTACTATTAGTGAGATGTTGCTAGATGCTAGCAATAGAAAATATAAGGCATAGATATCTCTCTTGGAACACTGTCCAGTGTGGAAGTCAGATACAAATAGATAAAATATAGTGTATAAGTACAAAGACAAGAGTTAGGTATATTCTATTATGGGAGTAGCCTAACTCAGACTGGAGAGGTCAGGAAAGCCATCCTGAAAAAAGTGATGCCTGTGCCCATCTGAAATTTAAACAGGAGTTAGCCAGGCAAAAGTGAAGTAAAAATTAGGACAGGGAATTGAAGGCAAATGGACAGAGTAAGCAAAGACATGGAAGTGAGAAATAACATGGTATGTACAAAGTTGCTGTACATAAAATAATGAAGCAGGGAATAATGGAAAATGAGGCTAAAAAGAAAACTACAACAGAGGGAGGTTGCATAAGGTTGGAAATTGAGAAAGGCTTCTTAAAGAAGGTGGCATTTAAGCTTGATCTAGAAGGAGGAATAATATTTTAACAGGTGAAGATGAGGAAAAAGGGAAGAAAACACAGTTAAGTCTGGGAGAGAACATCGGATGCACGAAGGAGATACTGGAAAATAAGAATACAGAGGTAGATTATGGCCAGACCCAGAGAGCTCTGAATGATTGATGACTCCCAAAGTAGAGGTTTAGATGTATTCCCTCGGGTAGTGGCTAGAGGCCTGTGAAAAACAGAAGCTAGTGAGGAAATTGCGGTTATAAACACCTACCACCTCCAAGGGCTTGGAAGGCCCTGAAAGACACACCTGGCCATGGCATTCGGCTGCTTCTGAAAGACACAGCCAGACTAGCCAAGGGACAGGAAACATCTGTGCCACCATGACCTGCCTGAATCCGCTCTCTCCCTATACTTCTTGGCACTACAAAAACTGGGAACAGAACAAAGGCTAAGGCAAGCCCCAGCCTGGGTTCTAGAGAAAAACAATAACAAGAGGGGGCCAACCTGACTTAGTAGAGGGGAAGAAGAGGTGGACCCTGTCAGATCTCATCAAGCAGAGTAAAATAAAAGACTCATTGTTTTCTCCCCTTGGGAAATGAGGCTCCAAACAGTAAACTGTGGTTAAAAGCATACTGACCTGGAAAGGAAACCTGGGTTCTAGTCCAGATCCTGTCACTAGCTTTCTGTGCGGATTAGGCAAGTTGTTTCGCTTCTCTAGGCCTCTGTTTACCCATTTGTACTGTGGAACAGAACCAGGTTAGTGGTTCTCAAACCATGTCCTGTGGAGCCCCAGACTATCTCTAGGAACCTCTAACCCTATTTCATTGAAGCAGCTCTATTTTCATCAGTTTTATATATAGGGTTGTGCCTAAAGCTTTGCTTTAAAAAAATTAAACTACTTTAAGGTATGAAGACCTCTGGACATGAATCTCTAAGACTGTTTCTAACTTCAGGGTTCTACAACTTTATGGTTTCATGTTAAGTTGCTGTTAGGGAGTTCCTACCTTCAGGTCAACTGGGGCTGAGAATGCATAAGATATTCACAGTAAAAGAAAAGCCTGGACAGAGCACACAGGCAAGGATGAAGGTAAGAAGGTATGAAGGCAAGAAGGGTAGGGCAATGAACCTGGGAGAAACATCAGGAATCAAGCAGGTAATTTAAGGGCCAAGCCTAATAGACTCTGCAGGCTTTCCCAACACAGGTAAAGTCAGATAACCTAAAAAGTGACTAAAGAAAGGGCTTCTGAAAAAAACTGTGGAAAAACAGTCTAAAACTCTGCTATTTGTTTTCCTGCAAATAATTAAAACCACAAATAACAAGAGTGGCCTTTATGTGCCATAGCATAGCTCTGTAATAAAAAGTATTGTTACAGAGAAAAATCGCTATAGAGAGGAAAAAGGAGCTGGGGAGGTATCCAGGAAAAGCTTGTTTATTTGTTCAATTATTAAAAATTTATCAAATTTCTGCTAGGGGCCAGAAACTGTGCTACAGGGCTGGGATCAGAGAAGTGAAAAAAACATTAGCTTTGTCCTTAAGGAGTACAAAATTTAGAAGTAGAGACAGACACGGAAGTAAAATGAGATGGAAAGCTCGGTTCAAAAGAGCTGAATATTCACAGAGAAGGAAAGGCATAATAGAAGGAACATAAGCTGATTTCAAATAGTAGCTAGAAGAGAATTTATCTGACCAAAGCATACCTGGCACTTAGACAGAAAAGAAGCCTGGGTTCTCTAAGGACCAAAGAAAGGGAAAATAAACAGATCCATTAAAAGAAAACAGTGAAGATAGGAATGAAGGTTAGAATAGGAATGACAGTTCCATTGAAAGGTGAGAGACAAGGAGATTGTGGAAAGCTACATTCTCCAATAGAGTAGCTACCAGCCACATAGGACTACTGAGCACCTGAAATGTGGCTAATACAAGTTGAGATGTGTTGGGAGGCAAAGTACGCATCAGCTTCAAAGATTTGGTATGAAAAAAAGAATGTAAATATCTCCTTAATGATTTCTTTAGACTGATCACATGATGGATTAAGAATATTTCATATATATTGTGTTAAAATATATTATTAATTTCATCTGTTTCCTTTTTTTCTTACTGTGGCTACTAGAAAACTTAAAATTTCACACAAGGCTTACATTTGCAACTTGTATTTTATTTCTATTAGACAGTGCTGTGTTAAACCTTTGCCAAGCCAAATGAATAAGGTGACAGTATATCCCTGTAACCAATATCCTTAGGATAAAATATGGACCCCCTAAACTTCCTCATATTCTAAACCTAAACATACTTTATATGGTGGCAACAGCATAATGGCTACTTTATGGTCTTGGAGCAGATGAGGTCTATAAAGGATGGGGAAAATGGAAATAGTTATTCTATTTTATGTCTAAACTACAGGCGGCTGTTTCATCACAAGGACTTTCAGTAAGTTTTTTCATCTCTCTATGCATGCTTCCTCATCTGTAAAATAGAATAAGACCACTCTCTACTCTCTGCCTGTGTTTATATTTTAAACTGTGTTTTCCCAAGTTTCCCATACTATAATATCTCACTTGACCGTTACTACAACCTTGAGAGTTAGGCAGGATGACGATCATTATCCCCATTTTATAAATGTATAGGCCAAGGGGAAAAAAGGTTTATTTGCTCACGAACATAAGACTGAGCAATTGAACTGGGTCTTCTAACTATAAGGTCACTGCTTTTTCCATTTCTCCATGCTACTTCTTCCTGCACAAACATCACTCATCTGAAACTTCCTATTCTTGCTTCTCACTTAGCTCTTCCTGTATATATTCTATCCCCTGAATCAGACTACACTTTTTGAAAGCAATATTCATGCCATATTCATCTCCACAACCACCATATCTTCTAATATCATCCATGCAGTAGGAGTTCACAATTAAGGCTGAGTAGAATGTGGCACAGAGGGCCAAGAATCCCTATTTTCCAACTCACTCCAGGAAGGCTGGCTACTCTTGCCTCTAGGGAAGATGTCACTAACTTCTAGGTAAGAAGCACTGTCCCTTCCCAAAAGGGCAAAAGTAGAAAACATACAGATACAGGGAAGAGGTATTAAAGCTTGACAACTCTAACTGCAACCTTAACATAGAATTTTTAGCAAGTTATATAACAGTTTCTGGTACTACCCACTCATATCATCCAGAGTGCTGTTAGTTCCAATTCCCAATATTATTTGGGAGGGTAGGCTGGCATATAGTTAGTTTTCCATCTCCCAGGGCCTTTATAAACAATGAATGATGAGATATTATATGACCCAGAACTGATGAGTACAAAATCCAGAGCAGTATGTCTAAGTAATTTCTACCATTGCTGTGTAGATTTTGAGACCAGATTTCAACAAAACAGAATATTCCTTTTTTCTAAAGATTGTACCTTGGTAAGGCACAATTTAGGGACTAAATTCATCTACCTCAACATTGAGTCTAAAGCACCTAGCAAAGCTGTCACTCAATAAATATATACTGAATGACTGGAATAAATTGCTTTGTAGTTTTCTCTAGGAATAAAGACTGGATCCATTGATCTTGTATTTAGAAGCTTTTGTGAGCAAGGCAAAAACCAGGGTGATAGTACATCTTAAGTGAGTCTTTTTACATATCCATGAAGGTGGGGAAAGGGACATGTAGTTGTAACTAACTGCACTGATTTTATGTAACTTTCAACCAATGTAATCTATAGAAAATTCTTGGGTGACACTGAAATTGCAATCACTTTTGCTTCCCTCTGAGGTTAAACTATAATCAAGAATGCCCTAGACTCTAAAGCTTACAGCAACATCTGTGGTCACAAGAGGGAACCTCTCTAGAATGTCTAAGACTTGATTATAAAGGAGGAGAGCTGTTATTTAAAGCCTCCTCCCCTCTTTCTGCACAAAACATGTAAAGCTCACTCTGCATCCCAAGGTCCCACAAGACTAGAACAGGGTTGTGAGGACGGTGACTACTAAAGTCAAACCCAGTGCAGTGGCTATTCTGGCCACTCTGAGGAAACACTCTCCAGCAAAAACTCATTTGCAACCAATCACCCACCAATCACAAGACCAGGGTGAGCTACTAGCCACTATTCTCTCAGGTCCTCTGTTTTCCCTCTCTGCATTCCTAGCTGCCTTTCCTTTTCCCAACTGCTCCCCACTTCTTTCCCACCCTTTCTCTGCTCTTCCTTTCCAGACTGGCAATTGGAAATATAGCATTCTCACAAAAATTCCTAGTTTCAAGCATAGACATCTGATTAAAGAGGAGTTTGTCATTTCCTTTTCCCAGGAACTCAGGAAAATCCGCTTTTTTTTTTTTGGTCTGGGGCCTATGGGTTCAGTATTGCTGGTCTTTGATTTATTGAGGCCACTCCAAAAAGCCAGCTCTCCAAAAAGAGCTGACATACAGCTCCATAAATCAGCTTATAAACTCAGTCCATCTTTTCTAGGCTATTGTTAACCCTCTGATCCTGATATGATGACTCATTCAGGGGCCTGACAATCTTGGCTGAGAAATGGTCTAATTAAAATAAGAGACACTCCTATCAAAGTGAAGTAAAATCCTCAATTCAATTAATCCTTAAAAATTCTTGAATATTTATTCTATGCAAGAAGGAACTGTACTAGGAGGTGTACAAGTCCAGATCTTGCTCTGAGGAAGCCAGTAGTAACCCCAATTTACCACAAGTTCACAGAATACCTATGAGTGGTATTCTGGGGAGCAAAATGGTATTTCCAAAACATAATTTCTTTCCATAATGTAAAATTAGGGATGCAAACATCATAGATCCTTAGTCAGAAGTCCTTGAGATTTAAGTTTTTTAAGAAGGACCTTGAACAGGTTATTACAAATGCAGAATGTATAAAGGACTAACGAGATCTTAAACACTAGGAATTCCTGAACCCTGGATGGTTTCATCTGATATACAGCACAAAAACTCATGTTTTTCACAGCCAATTTTCTAGGAGGATTTTTTGTAAGTAAAGTAGGAAAATAACCGGAGGATATGAAGACTGAAACTTTTTATGCTGCTACTAAGAGCTGGCTGTAAGCTTTATTCCTCCAAAAGTTGATATACTCCCAGGGCTAGGTTCTATAGTAGTACTACTATATATAGTAGTAGTCCATACAGCATAATTTAAAGGGTGAAAAATGTACTTGCTTTCTGAAATACCATCACACATTCCTTTAGGTCCTAAAGAGCAACAGTGTTGATCTTTATTGGAGCAACTATATTCCTATACTTGAATTAGGCACTCCTGGGTCCAAATTCTGGCTCTACTATTTTTCAATTGTTTGACCTTGCACAAGTCATTTACCTGAGACTACTCTAGAATACAAATCTCCTGTCTCCCAATGGACTACTCTTTCCACCAAAAAAAAAAAAAAAAAAGCCTTTGTTCAGATGAAAATTAGATGATTCTTTGGAATGACACCAACAGTGATTAGTAAAGTTATAAAGTAAATTTCATAACTAAGAAAATTGAAGACAGATAGGCAAGTTTCTTAGGAGCATAAATGGACATACTCTGTGTAACACAAAGAAGGAGTCCCAGACTAACAAAGGAGTTCAGGTTAATAGGAAGTTGTCATGTCAGCGTGGAGCCTGGTGAGTGAACTCTTGCTTTCCTCATCTTGCCTAGGATTTGCCTTTATGTAACATTATATCCATCTTACGAAGCTGAGGAGAAGGTAGGTAGGAGAGGGTGCTTGAAGAGGAACTACGTTTCCAAACTTGGTTTCCTTTCCTCCTTCAACATTTTATTATGGAGAATTTCAAACATAGATGAAAGGTGAGATTTGAAAGAATTTTACAGAGAACCCACCACCAAATTCTACCATTAGCATTATAATTATACAGTCGTGGGCACCTGGGTGGGTGGCTCCATTGTTAAGCATACGACTTTGGCTCAGGTCATTATTTCACTGTTGGTGAGTTCAAGTCCCGCAATGGGTAAGCACAAGTTCCTCCTCATCAGGTGAGCATGAGCCCAGCTTCGGGTGAGCTCAACCCCTATTTCAAGTGAACACAAGCCCTGCTTTGGGTAAAAACATGACTCTCACTTTATTCTCTCTCTCTCTCTCTCCCCCCTC
>NW_027551577.1:224405-343777 GCF_008692635.1 Crocuta crocuta | reverse complement strand
CTTTCCCTCCCTCCCCCTCCCCCCCCCCTGCCCCTCGCTCACCTGTGCCCTCTCTCTCTCAAAACAAACAAACAAAAAAAACACTATACAGTAGGTCCCACCCTTATTTGAGGGAGATACATTCCAAGACCCTCAGTGGAAACCTGAAGCCTCAGATAGTACTGAACCCTATATATACTGTTTTTTCCTATACATACATAAATGTGATAAAGTTTAATTTATAAGTTAGGTACAATAAGAGATCAACAATAATAAAATAGAACAATTATAATAATATACTATAATAGAAGTTATATGAATGTGATCTCTCTCTCAAAATATCTTATTGTGCTGTACTCACCCTTCTTCTTATGATGTTGAAAGATGATAAAAATGCAAATGTGGTGAGATGAAGTGAGGTGAATGATGTAGGCATAGTGATAAAGTGTTAGGCTACTATGACCTACTGTCCATACATCAGGAGGATCATCTGCTTCCAGACCACTGTTGATCACAGGTAACTGAAGCAGTGAATATGGGAAAACTAGTGTACCATTCTTGATTTATGGCATATCTGCCCAACTATCTATATCTCAATCCATCCATTGATCCATCTTATTTTTTGACCAATGTCAAAGTAAACTGCAAATATCAATACACTTTCCCTTAAATACTTCAGCATGCATATCATTAAGTTTAATACTTGATTCTTTTCTTCTTTTAAGATAACATATACGTACAATGAAATGCTCAAATATTAAGTACATTTGCTGGGTTTTGACAAAAGCACACCCCTATGTAACTCAAACCCCTATAAGTATATAGTGTAAGGCCACAAGTCTAAACGTCTAAACCAAACTAACTCCATGACAGGCTTTAAGTTTCCCCTCTAAACTAGAAGGCCTGAGTTTCAGCTTTCCTGAAACTACTAGGTAGTTACACATTGCCCAAGGCAGGAGTAACCACCCTTGCAACACCCAATCCAGAAAGGCCAGCGACCACCCTCCACATTGTTAAGGGAGAGGCCTGGAGATAGAAACTATAGATAGGACCCTGTTACCTAATGTTAAAGTTAACCTGTTAGTCGCCAAGCAAGACCCTAGGTTCGCTCTGTGATTGGTTGAATTTAAAGGTACTCTAAATGTCGTAATTGGATCCCGCCAAAAGCAACTAATACTCTAGACAATGTGTATGGTCAAACCCGCTGTCAATGATGTTGGATAATTATGATTGGATCACTGTTCCTATGTCACAACTTCTGTAACTCCCCCGTCTCAAACCCCATAAAAACCCTACTCTGCCCTTGTTCGAGGCTCTCAGCACGGATCCATACGCTGGTGAAGTCTGGGAGCCCGAGCTTAAGCCCGTAATAAAGCCCTTTGCCTTTGCATATGTGACTCGGACTCCTTGGTGGTCTTGGGATTTTGGGGAGATTGCGATCTGGGCATAACAATACAATATTACTATCACCCCAGAAAACTTCCTCATACCTCTTTCCTATCAAACCCCACCCCAACACTTCCAGAACCCATTACTGATATAATTTTTTTCTATAATAGTTTTGCCTCTTCTAGAAGTTCATATAAATGAAATCATACAGTAAGGCTTTTTCACTCACCATAATCTTTTAAAGATTATTCATGTGCTCTATGCCCAATAATTTGTTTCTTTTATTACTGAGTAGTATTCCAGTATATGAATATAAGAATTTGTTTATTTAGTCTCCATGGTGGACTCCTGGAATGTTTCTAGTTTGGAGCTATTACAAATAAAGAGCTATGAAGATTCTCTTTTTGAGAACATATGTTGGTCTCATTTTTTATTTTACTGCACACTGACCCTAGCCACAGGATTGGCCTCTTGAGTTTATACAAAAACTACTGTGGTCCAAGTTCTACTCACTATGGCAAATACATGAAGGAATTAGAGTTCAATCAAAAGAATGCTAGACCTCTAGTGAGAAGACCTCACCTCTAACTGAAGCTGTGCGAGCCTACAATAAATCATTAAACTCTGACAGCCTCACTGTCCTTATCTACAAAATGAGATATTATTGGCCATCTTGTTATTAAAAGAATAAACTTAGATGTAAAAGCACTTTGCAAGTGAAAACAAGAGAAAAATGTCAGATTGTTTTCTCACAATGGGGCATGTGTACTCCCAGTAAAGTGAAGTAGTATGATGCAATGGGTAATATTTCTTTAAAAGTGGGAAAAGAAGTAATTTACACATTATACATGAAACTAAAGAATCCACTCACACACACACTCTCTCTCTCTCTCTCACACACACACACACACACTAAAACTAATAAATGAATTCAGCAAAGTTGAATGAGCAACAATCAATTCTATTCTATACACTAGCAATTAACAATCTGAAAAGAAAATTAAGAAAACAGTTCCATTTATAATAGCAACAAAGATTAAAAAAAATACTTAGGCGTAAATTTAACCTAGAGAGTAAAAGATATGTATGATAAAAGCTACAAAGTATTGCTAAAAGTAATTAAAGATGACCTAAACAAATAGAATGACACAATATTGTTAAGATGGCCATATTGCCAAAATGCTTTATAGGTTCAATGCAATCCATACCAAAAAGGCTTAATAGCCTTTTTGCAGAAATGAAAACACTGATCCAAATATGTATATGGAACTTCAAGGGACTGAAAATACCTAAAACAATATTGAAAAAGAACAGAATTGGAGGACTCACTCATATTCCAACTACTACACAGTCACAGAAATCTAGACAGTGTGGTCTGGCATAAGGACAGGCATACAGATCAATGGGACAGAATGGAGAGTCCAGAAATAAACCCATGTGTCTATGGCTAACTGACTTTTAACAATGGTGCCAAGACTAGTCAATGGGGAAAGAACAGTCTTTTCAGTAAATGGTGCTGGGACAACTGGATATTCACGTGCAAAAGAGGGAATTTGAACCTTTAGCTCACGTTATATATAAATGTTAACTCAAAATGGATCATAGCCTTAAGTATAAGATATAAAACTATAAAACTGTTAAAAGAAAACATAGGAATAAATCTTCATGACTTTGGATTAGGCAATGTTTTTAAAGATATACACCAAAAGCACAAGTATCCAAAGAAAATATAAATTAGACTTCTTGAAGAACTTTTGTGTATCACAGGACACCATCAGGAAATGAAAATACAACTCATAGAATGAGAGATCTGGATCTAGTATCCAGAATATAAAGAACTCTTATAATTTAACAACAAAAAGACAGACAACCCAATTTTTAAAATGGGCAAGGGACCTGAACATAAAAGCAGCCAATAAGCACATGAAAAGATGCTCAACAACATTAGTCATTAGGGGAATGACCACATCAAAACCACAATAAGATACCACTTTACACCCACTAGGATGGCCGTAATTTTTTTTTTTAATTTTTTTCAATGTTTTATTTATTTCTAGGAGAGAGAGAGACAGCGTGAGCAGGGGAGGGTCAGAGAGAGAGGGAGTCACAGACTCTGAAACAGGCTCCAGGCTCTGAGCTGGCAGTCAGCACAGAGCCCAACGCGGGGCTCGAACCCACGAACCGCGAGATCATGACCTAAGCGAAAGTTGGACGCGTAACCGATTAAGCCACCCAGGCGCCCTCGGATGGCCGTAATTTTAAAAATTGGATAGTAACAAGTGTTGGTGAGCTTGTGGAGAAATGGAAACTCTCACACATTGCTCATGTCATGTAAATTGGTGCAGCACTGTGGAAAACAATTTGGCAGTTCCTCAAAAAGTTAAACATAGAGTTAACTCGACTCAACAATTCTACTCCTTGGTATGTACTCTCAAATTGAAGACTAATGTTCAAACAAATCTTTTACACGATGTCTTTTTTCCCTGTTAGAAATAGTTCATAGCAGCACTATTTCTAACAGGGAAAAAAGACAGAAACAGCCTAAATGTCTATCAACTGATGAATAAACAGAAACAGCCTAAATGCCTATCAACTGATGAATAAACAAAATTTAGCCATAAAAGGAACAAAGTATTGATAGGTACAATAAGAATAAACCTGAAAAACATACTAAGTGAAAGAGGATAGACACAAAAGACCACATTGCTTGATTTCATTTCTATTAAATATCCAGAAAAGGCAAATCCATACAAACAGAAAGCAGAATAGTAGTTGTCAGGGCTGTGTGATGGGGAAATGGGGTATGAATGCTTAAAGAGTACAGGGTTTCTTTTTGGGGTGATGAAATGTTTTGGAGTTAGACAGTGGTGATGGTTGTGAAACGTTGTGAATGTATTAAATGCCACTTAGTATACTAAGAACAGAACTGTATACTTCAGAGCAGTGAGGATAGTGAACTTTATATTATGTTCATTATGTCACAATTTAAAAAAAAAAAAGAGAGAAGGTAAATATGGCCTGTTTTCTTGAAGCATCATTTTTACTTACTTTTTCTCTTTTTCTTTCAAAGATTTTTATCTTAAACAATTACAAATATTATGGAGTAGAATGCAAATTGTACATATATTTAAAAATCAAAATAAGACAATATATTTCAAGTTAATGCCAGTAGCTGTTAGGGTTATTATACGTATTCTCTTTTCCACAGGAATGCTTTGGTGAAAAAAATATGCATGAAGATATCAACACACAGAACTAGGTTGCTGATCTGGGCCACAATCATTCCTAGAGAGTGGAATGCTTTTTTAGGATGACAGACAAAGATCACCATCACAGAGTTAGAACTTGCACAAAGACCTCTGCACAAGAAAGCCCAGTCACTCAGAAGAATAGACACCAAATAATCCCTTGACAGTTCTTCCATTCATTTAAGGCCTAACTCAAATCTTACCTACTCTACAAAGCCTTCCTGAATCATCACAATCCAATATGAATCCTCTCCAGACTACCATAGAACCTACTGTTTATACCACCACAGGCACAAACCACATGTTAACTTGATGTGACTTCTTAAGTGCATTGCAAGATATCCATGGAGACACCTGAGGCATAGTCAAATGAGCTTTTGCTTGGAGGCAGATGAAATGGGTTTATGTTTCAGTAGGCCATTTACTAGAGGTGTGCTATGACCCTGCTGGACACATTTCTCCTCCTCCAGCTTTACAGTCTTCATCTACAATATCTACAGAATAGTTAACAAGGATATACAGCTCACTGTGATAACTGAAAGAGAATTATGTTCAACATTTTGCAAACTTCCAAATATTATGCAAATGTGAGAGATTCTTAGTACTTATATTTCAATGGGTTAACAGGTTTCTAACTTCACTATAAAGAATTTGAAAGTGCAGCCTATATGTCTATATCCTCCATAGGTCCAAGCTGTGTCTGAGCACAGGAGAGAGATCGCCAAAGAGTGAAACGTATTAAAACTATGTCGCAATTCAGTTGACAGAGGTAGTTAAACAAATGTGAATACAAGAATCAAATGAATTAATTGAATCTGACTGTGAAGCTGCCAGGAATGCCCTCAAAGCCAGTGGCTTTGATCCAAGAAATAGAACAATGGGCAGGGAGAGAGCGGACAGGCAACCTGCAGCTTGCATACAGGTGCTGTGCTTTCAAATTCCCAGGACAATGCAGGATGTCTCTTCTCATCTAGACACAAAGCACCTCCATCAAGCCTCTCCTTAACACCACTCTTGTGTTTTCCAGCATTAAACACTGTCCTCCTCTTAGAGATTTTCAGGAGATAAACCATACCAACAATCACCCAGGGGTCTTGCCTAGGAGTTTCTCCCAATGTCCTAAGTATTTTCCAAAAATGTTCCCTCCCAGAAGGCTAGCTGACCCAACAATGATGCCAGGCCACAGATTCCATTTCATTTTATGAGGCACCAAGAGTCCTTTCCCTAGCCACCTAATTGCCTGCAGATCCCAAAATGCTTCATCATAGTACACCGACCAAAGATTCTCTGATGCTTCAACATGGAACAGTAGCCAACATCCCCAGAGATACACGGCCAAATGCACTGAACTGATGGCTAAGGAGTTCCAGATTTCTCTTCTTTAAATAACATTCCATTAACGAGGGCTATTTGGTAGGCAGGAAGAGTGGGCAATATACTGACACCAAAAGGCAATTCAAAGCTTTTGAGTCAGAAGTCCCATTTAAGGTAAAGAAGAGAGAGATCTATAAAGGAAAACCTGCTAAAAAATGAAGACTACTTTCTCTGAGCCATCCTATCAAACTGCTTAGGAATTGCTAATTCTGTAAAAGTTCATTTAGGGTTGTCTAAGGATCTGAAAGGGATCTCGGTGGGATGAGATGATGATAATAATAACAATAGCAAATAACATTCATTGAGCATTACAGTGTGCCAGATACTATGCTAAGCACATATATACACCACAACTCTACAAGATAAGTACTATAATTACCAACATTTTAAAAGGGAAACAAAACAGAAGTTTCATCAAAATAACTTGTCTTGGTTATTCAGCTAGTAAATGATAGGAGTCAGGATATAAATTCATATCTGAATTTCTCCTAAGCTTAAGTCCTGAATCTATATGCTTTACTCTCTCTGTCAGAGAGCCTAGACAGGCAGAGTTTCCTCCTCTCATCCTGTACCCCAAATCCAGGAGAGGAGTTGCCTGTCTAGTTGGGTCTTATTCTCTTCCTTATGGAGGAAACAGGTGGCAGCAAGAAAGAAATAAAGTATTTGGTGGTGGGGAGTGTGCAGGGGAAAGAAGGAAAGGAGAGAGCTCTTAATAAACGTCAGGCACTTTACGTATTTTCTTTTTTATATTAAAGCAAAAATACCTTTACTGGTTTTTCAATACTGCACAAAAATTTCAAAAAAAGGAGAAATTAAGAGTGATTCTCAATCTTACTTCCCACAGGTAAACCCTAATTGTTTGATGAATATGATAATAAACACTCATACTCTGATTTATGTAACCTTCCTAATTCTGAAGATAAGTAGTATTATCCTCATTTTAGAGATCAGATAATGAGTTCAGCAAGATTAAGTATCTTATCCAAAATGAGATAGCTCAAAATCAGAAAGACTGATGACTTCAGAGTCCGAGTACTTTCTACTACTGTGCCTTTGGTAGCTGTGTCTCCCATGCCTTCTTTCTGTTTCTTGCCTTACACTTCTCCGTGTCCCCAGACCTCCAGTTGTATTCTTACCCTGAATTCAACTAATTTCAATTTCCTAGAAAATATTCTCTCAAAATGATTTCTGACAATGGCACTTTCTGGCAAGAGGAAGTGAGAATGAAACATCTTCAACATGGGGGCACTTGGCTGGCTCAGTTGGAAGAGCATGCAATTCTCGATTTTGGAGCTGTAAGTTCGAGCCCCACACTGGGTGTAGAGATTACTAAAAACAAAACAAAACAAAAACAAAAACAAACTTAAGAAACTCTTCAACATGTACAGAAATAGATATTTAGGGATGGAATTACAAGCTGTAAGCAGAGAGAAACTGTAAACTTCACTGTCTTTATGAACATATATTCTTTTTAATCAGATAGCTCAATATTAGGATAGGTATTTGAGTTTTCTCCATACAGCTTCCCTCCCTGAAACTTTCCATCTATTTTTTTCCTCTTACCCATGTAAGTACAGAGTCAAGAAAAGCTCTGGGAAAACTGGCTGCCAGAACAATTATATCTTAAAAACTACCCAAACAAACAAACAAACAAACCAAAAAGAAATAAAAAACAAACCAAGAAAAACACATTAAATAATTTATGCAGGATGCAGGTCCCTACTTGGAACACACATTTTAATAATACAGATATTAGAAAAGAAGATGACTTGTTTAGTTTACAGTGGAGTCTGATAACTTAATAATAGATTTTTACTCCTGAAGGGAGGAAGGCAGATAAGAAAGAGGGACTCCATATAAAAAATTTTTTAAAAAATTGAACTGGAGTTGCAAATGGCTGTCTTGTGACATTCCTTAAACAAAAACCAGTATATGCTTTAAGTCAAAGCCCTCTTTTCACTCCTAGCCTCAAACTGAAGCCCAGCCAATGTTAAAGGTTATGGTTATTTTCAGAAAAAAAGGCTAATGGCTCATAGTACCTAGGTGATTTTATCACTTTATTAAGAATGGGAATATAGTAAGAAAAACACAGAAGTGAGACACAAGACATTTGGATTACTTTCACTGAAGCACAGTCACCAATTTATTATTTGGGCAACTCTTCTCCAAGAGTTCAACCAGATAATGTCTAAAGCTACTTCCAATAAAAGTACTCTATAATCCTCCTGAAGAGTTAGTCTTAGTTTCTTATATTAGAACAAAATCAGCCTTTCCCAAACTGTGTTCTGTGACATTTGCTAGATATTCTGTGGCAGGGATTCTGTAGGCAAATAATTTTAGGAAATGTTGGGTTAAAACTCATCCTGCACTGAACCCTTTTGCACTCCTTGTGGGAATGCAAACTGGTGCAGCCACTCTGGAAAACGGTATGGAGGTTCTTCAAAAAATTAAAAGTAGAACTATCTTATGACCCAGGAATTGCACTACTAGGTGCAAATACTAGGTATTTATCCAAAGGATACAGGAGTGCTGATTTGAAGGAGCACATGCACCCCAATGTTTATAGCAGCACTATTGACAATAGCCAAAGTATAGAAAGAGCCCAAAAGCCCATCAACTGATGAATGGATAAAGGATATGTGGTATATATATACAATGGAATATTACTAGGCAACCAAACATAATGAAATCTTACCATTTGCAACAATGCGGATGGAACCAGAGTGTATTATGCTAACTGAAATAAGTCAGAGAAAGACAAATAACCTATGATTTCACTCATATGTGGAATTTAAGATACAAAAGAGATGAATATAAGGGAAGGGAAGCAAAAATAATATAAAAACAGGGAGACAAACCATAAGAGAGTCTTAAATACAGACAACAAATTGAGGATTGCTGATGGGCTAAATGGGCGAGGGGCATTAAGGAGGACATTTCTTGGGATGAGCCTTGGGTGTTACATGTAAGTGATGAATGACTGAATTCTATTCCTGAAATTATTATTACACTATATGTTAACTAACTTGGATTTAAATTAAACAAATTTTTTAAAATGTATTTTAATTTAAAAAAAAAAACCCTCATCCTGCCCTGAAAGATGAGAGATGATGAATAAGTCATATTGCTCCTCCATATGTAGTATTCCTTAAAATACAGTACCATATGCCAGAAGCCTCCACCTGAGCCATCTTAAAAGGGAATGACCTCTCTGGATGACCATTAGCAACTGAGCTAAGCAGAGAATTAAATTAGCCAGCCTGATTATAGTGACATCATTACACAGACAAGCCCTCTGATGAGATTAGTATCTGCTAATCTATTATTTGAGCAGATAGTCAATAAGGGCTGAGCAAATGTCATTAAATTGCAACAATAACCATCACTCAAAACTGCAGGTTAAAAAACTACTCAAGCAGGAAGGAAAACATTAGCATTAGATAGTCCCAGGGTAATAAACTTGCAATTCCAAAGATAAATTTGTTTTGGAAGCTACTGTTGGCATCCATTAATCTTTCTGATGCCTAACTTCAAGTATTTTTTCCTTTAGTTGGAATACTTCTGCTGGGTACCTGAATGTATAAGGCACACTGTTATGTTAAATATTATGGTTGAACCGTTAAGAAGTATATGAAATAGTAGTATTGGACACTGGAATTAAAGATTATCTAATGCAAACTATCTTCACCCTGAAACACACACACACACCCCTCTATTTAGTTAATGGCAGAGTCAAAATCTGAATCTTTCATTTCCTGTTCCAATGCTCATTTCTCTACACCAGGGAAAAATATAAAAGATATGTACGTGAATAAGTAATTTGCATAATTTTGCTTTTAAATCATCAATTTAAAAAATCTAGAAGAGTCAATCTGTACTCTATCATTTTATTAAAAGTACACAGGGGCATGGAGGAGGGCACTTTGGGGATGAGCACTGAGTGTTATGTGGAAACTAATTTGACAATAAACTATTTGTAAAAAAAAAAATAAAAGTACACAGAAATTGCAAACTGAATTATACATTATCTTAGAAAAATATATCATGCTATATATAGAATAGTGGCCACTGTCCTGAATTACATAATTATTCATTCTTTCATGTATTCATCTAAATATTTGCTAAAACTATAGTATAAATCACACACTATACTAGGGATTAAACATGAATAAGATTATAATCTCTCACTTAATACAAATATCAGTATTTACTGTGTTAGTATGTGCCAGACATTAACTTGCCCTAAAGACTCTTTCGATCTAGTAAATTAGATAAAACATTTACACAAATGCAGTAAACATAACTCTAAGGTGTATCCAGATTTCCCAATCTAATCCCAGGGTTGTTAAGTATGGTGGGTTTTACTCCCATGAATAGGTTACTTTATGGCACAGCTGACTTTAATAAGGGAGATTATTTAGGTGGCCCTAACCTAATCACATATGAGTTAAAAATTGAGACTTCTCTCCAGCTGGTGGCTGAAGGGGAAGTTAGAGATCTGAAGCACAAGAAAGATCTGAGGTGCCACTGGTGGGTTAAAGATTGAAAAGGCCACATATTCCTGTTTTTCTACATCCTTGCCAGCATCTATAGTCTGATTTGTTCATTTTAGCCACTCTGACTGCCTTTTAGTTTTGTTGATTGTTTCCTCTGTAGTGCAGAAGTTTTAATCTTGATGAGGTCCCAATAGTTCATTTTTGCTTTTATTCCCTTGCCTTTGGAGAAGTGTCAAGTAAGAGATTACTGTAGCTGAGGTCAAAGAGGTTGTTTCCTACTTTTTTCTCTAGAGTTTTGATGGTTTCCTGTCTCACATTCAGGTCCTTCATTTTGAGTTTATTTTTGTGTATGGTGTGAGAAAGTGGTCTAGTTTCATTCTTCTGCATGTTGCTGTACAGTTCTCCCAGCACCATTTGTTAAAGAGACTGTCTTTTTTCCACTGGATATTTTTTCCTGCTTTGTCAAAGATTAGTTGGCCATACACTTGTGGGTCCAATTCTGGGCTCTTTATTCTATTCCATTGGTCTATGTGTCTGACTGGTGCAGCCGCTCTGGAAAACAGTGTGGAGGTTCCTCAAAAAATTAACAATAGAACTCCCCTATCACCCAGCAATAGCACTGCTAGGAATTTACCCAAGGGATACAGGAGTGCTGATGCCTAGTGGAACATGTACCCTAATGTTTATAGCAGCACTTTCAACAACAGCCAAATCATGGAAAAAGCCTAAATGTCCATCAACGGATGAATGGATAAAGAAGATGTGGTTTATATATACAATGGAATACTACTTGCCAATGAGAAAGAAGTAAATCTGGACATTTGCAGCAACGTGAATGGAACCGGAGGATATTATGCTAAGTGAAGTAACTCAGTCAGAGGACAGATACCATATATTTTTACTCATATATGGACCTTGAGAAGCTTAACAGAAGACCATGGAGAACAGGAAGGAGTAAAAAAAAAAATTAAAAACCTTACAGAGAGAGGGAGGCAAACCATAAGAGCCTCTTAAATACTGAGAACAAACTGAGGGTTGATGGAGGTTGGGAGAGAGGGGNGGATCTCAGTCATATAACCACAAGGAACTGAATTCTGCAAACATCAAGAATGATGAGATTGGAACCAGATTTTCCCCCTGCATCTCCAGAAGCACAGCTAACATATATCATACCCTAAGCAGAGAACACAGCCACACTATGTCAGACCACTGACCTACAGAGCCGTGAGCTAATAAATGGGTGTTGTTAATAGCAATAGAGAACTGATACAACAAAACATTACCTTGGAACTGTTTGTACATTCCCTAATATACATACAATTAGATGTTGGAAGGATAATGTATATATGCCTATTAGATCATGCATATTAATTATATTGTTCAAATGTTCCATATCTTTACTGTTTTTGATGCTTGACCTTAAAATAATTAAGAAAGCTGTATTGAAATCTCCTAGTGATATACTGCATTTGTAAATTTCTCCCTGTGGTTATGTCAGTTTTGCTCTATATATTTGAAGAGGTTTTTTTTTTAGAATAAATCTTCTAATTGAGTTGAACTTTTCCCTTAAAATGTATTTTGTCTGATATTAATCTGGTTACCCAACCTTTTCGTTTTTCTTTCTAAATAGTTTTGCAGAGGTATTATTGCTACCTCAGCATTCTCATGTGTTTAGTGTTTGCCTGGTATAGCTTTTTGATATTTTTACTTTCATGACCTTATGTTTTGGGTGTGTTTCTTGTAAAAAGCTTACTAAGTTGGATTATTTTAAAATGCTATTCGATAATCTCTTTTATTTATTTTTTCCCTCTCTTTTAACTGGTAAATTTTGGCCACGCGCATTTACTGAATGTCTATCATGCTGCAACTCAGCTATGTTTTTCATTTGCCCTGTATGTATTTTTCTCTTTTCCTGCCCCTCCTTTTTTAATTTTTCCTGCCTTGTGCTAATTTAGAAATTATACACATGTTATTTCTTTTCTCTCATTGGTTATTCTTGAAATTTTATTGTTTCCTTTAATTATATTTGAAGTTAATTGATATCATAATCCCCTTCCCAAACAATTCAAGGATCTCAGAAGAGTGCTTCTCAATCTTTAGTACTCATATGAATCACCAGCAAAGTGCTTAAAAAAGCAATTCCAATTCAATAATTGTGATGTGAGCCTGGTATTTTGCATTTCTAAGCTCCTAAGTGATGCAGTGTTCCTAAGAAGCAATGCCTTAGAATACTTCAACTATCCCCCTTTGGACTGACATGCTATTATTGTCTGGGATTTTAATTCTGTCTTTTTAAATTCCATAATTATGTATTAATCATTTTATACAGACAATGTTCATTTAGACCTACAAAGAAAAGTTTCTTAATTTCTTTGCTCACCTTTCCTTCTTATATCTGAGACTTTCCCTCTGGGATTATTTTCCTTATTCCTAATATTCCTTAAACAATGCTCTGCCAAATGGTTCAAATGTTCTTGAAAGACAGTGTTAAATTAGTGGATTATAGCAGATGCCTGATTTTGAATTCCTTCTCCATCCATTACTAACTGTAGACTATATGAAATTCACATCATTTCTCCAGTCCTCAGTTTCCTCATCTGATAATAATAATACACAACTCAGAGAGCTATTTTAAAGATTCACTAGATTAATATAAAGCTCTTATAACTGTATCTGGCGCATTGTAAATTCTAAGTGTTAGTAATCACAGTTACATAATTGTAAGTTGTCACTTATTTTCTCTCATTACTTTGGAAATATAATTTTAGTTCCTCTGGCTCCTATTATTGCTATTGAGGATCTTTTATCTGTATCAATCAAATAAGATAGGCTATGCTTCAGTAATAAATAATCCCCCAAATCTCTGTGGTTTAACCCAACAAAAGTTTACTTCTTGCTCATACTACATTTTCTACACAAGTTGCAGAAGTTTCTGTCCCTCAGGCACTCAGGGACTCAGGTTTTCAAAGGTTCTATGTTTATAATAGCATTGCTGACTACTATAAGTCTAATTATAGTTCTTCTATAGGTTATCTTTTTATTCTGATTATTTTTAAGATGTTCTCTTATTCTTTAGTATTCTAGTTTCAATACATGTATATTGTATATAGTATAAGGTGGGATTTTCCTCCCGTATTTAAAAAAATCTTGTTTTGGGGCGCCTGGGTGGTTCAGTCAGTTAAGTATCTGACTTCGGCTTGGGTCATGATCTTGCAGTCCGTGAGTTCGAGTCCCATGTCGGGCTCTGTGCTGACAGCTCAGAGCCTGGAGCCTGCTTCGGATTCTGTATCTCCCTTTCTCTCTGAGCCTCCCCTGTTCACACTGTCTCTCTCTCTGTCAGAAATAAATAAAACATTAAAATTATTTAATAAAATAAAATAAAAATTATTAATTCAATCTCTTTAATTATGAGTCTCTTTAGATTTTCTATTTTTTCTTGAGTCAGTTTCAGCATTCTGTGTCTTTCTAGGAATTTGACCTTTTAACTAGATTATCTAATTTACCGGGGTAAACCATCATAGTGTTCCCCTAAAATCCTTTTTATTTCTCTAAGACCAATAGTAATGTCCTCTCTCGCATTCTTGGTTTTAGTAATTTGAATCTTTATCTTTTTCCTAATCAGTCTAGCAAAAGATTTGTCAATTATGTTGATCTTTTCAAAGAACCAACTTTTGATTTCATTGATTTTTTCTCTCTTGTTTTTCTATCCTCTATTTCCTTTCTTGCCACTCTAATCTTTACTTTCTTCTTTCTGCTTGCTTTGGAGTTATTTTTAATGTTTGTTTATTTATTTTTGAGAGACAGAAAGACAGATCATGAGCATGGGAGGGACAGAAAGAGAGGGAGACACAGAATCTGAAGTAGGCTCCAGGCTCTGAGCTATCAGCACAGAGTCAACTATGGGGCTCAAACTCATGAACCATGAGATAGTGACCTGAGCCGAAGTTGGATGCTTAACCAACTGAGCCACCCAGGCACCCCCTGCTTGCGTTGGATTGTTTTCTTCTAGGTTTTTTTTTTAAGGTTAAGGGTTATTGATTTAAAATAATCCTTTTTTTTCCCTTTATATAGTATAGGTTAAAGATTTCCCTCTAAGCATTGAGTTAATGGCATCCCATAAATTTTGATATGCTGTGGTTTTGTTTTCATTAATCTCAAAGTATGTTCTAATTTCCCCTGTGATTTCTGCTTTAATTCATCGGTTGTTTAAGAATGTGTTATTTATTTCCACATATTTGTGAATTTCTTAAATTTCCTTCTGTTATTGATTTACAATTGCATTTCATTGTAGTTGGAGGACATACTTTGTATGATAAATTCTTTAAAATTTATTGAGACTTGCTTTATGGATTAACGTATGGTCTATCCTTAAGAATGTTCCACGGTACCTGGATGGTTCAGTCGATTCAATGTCTGACTTCGGCTCAGGTCATGATCTCACTGTTTGTGGGTTCGGGCCCCACACTGGGCTGTATGCTGACAGCTCAGAGCCTGCTTTGGATTCTGCGTCTCCCTCTCTCTCTCTCTGCCCCGCCCCTGCTTGTGCTCTCTCTCTCTCTCTCTCTCAAAAATAAACATTTTTTAAAAATTAAAAAAAAAAGAATGTTCCATGTGCATTTGAGAAGAATGAGCATTCCTCCATTGTTGGGTGAAGTGCTCTATAAATGCCTCTTGGGTCTAGCAAGTCTTGTATTTCCTTACTGATCATCTGTTTAGATAATATTTCCATTATTCAAAGTGAAGAACTCAAGTTTTCAGCTATTATTACTGAACTGTAAATTTCTTCTTTCAATTCTGTCAGTTTTTGCTTTCTTTGAGGCTTTGTATATTTAGATGTATGTTAATAATTGTTATATCTTCCTGATATATTGACCTTTTATCAACATATACTGTCCTTTGTTTCTAGTAATAATTTTTGTCTAGTTTGTTTTGCCCAATATTAGTATAACCACTCCCACTCTTTTGGTTACTATCTGCATGATGTATATTTTTCATACTTTCACTTTTAACTTGTGACTTTAAGTCTATTTTAAATCTATTCATTGCCAGTAGTGAATTCATTCTCTCTGCCTCTCCCTCTCTCCTTCTCTCTCTCTCTATTAATCTGGGAATGTCTTAAATTTCTCCTACATTTTTGAATGATAATATTAGATATAGAATTCTTCATTGACAGTCTTTTTCTTCTGGCATTTTGAATATGTCATCCCACTGCCTTCTGGCCTCTAGCATTTCTGATGAAAAATAAGTTGTTAATCTCTTCGAGGATCCCCCTATACATGATGAGTCATTTCTCTTTTATGCTGTCAAGATTGTCTTTAGGTCTGGCTTTGACAATTTGATTACGATTTAGGTGTAGATCTCTTTTGAATTAATACTACTTGGAGTTTATGGAGCTTCTTCTCAAATTTGAGAACTTTTCTACCATTAGTTTGTCAAATAGTCTTTCTGCTTTTTTTTTCTCTTTTTGGGACTCCCATTGTGTTTATATTAGTATGCTTAACAATGATCTACAGATCTCTGAGCTTCTGTTCATTTTTCTTCTTTTTTCATTTCTGGTCCTCTGTTATGGAATCTGGTCTGGATCACCCCGTGGAAGAACCAAGCAGCACTCGGAGATCTTGGAAGGGAGGAGGTTATATTACACTGGTAGAGTAATGAATGATCTCAGTGGAGATCATTCTCCAGAGTTCTGAGCTCAGAGCATCAGCAGAGGGAGCAATTTAGAGCCTGTTACTTCTGCATTCCTCATTAACACATGCTATAAGCATGGTGGGAAGAAGAACCTGGAAGAGGGAGACTTTGATCAAGGACAGGTATTTCCTTATCAGTCCTGTCAGCCATCTGTTATAACAGATTTTTCCCTATCACTTCAGACTATATAATCTCAACAGATCAATCTTAAAGTTCACTTATTCTTTTTTGCTGCCTGTTAAAATCTGCTGTTGAACGTCTCTAGTGAAATTTTCATTTCATTTATTATACTATTAACTACAGAATGTCTTTTATCTGTGTGTGTGTGTGTCTTTTTTTTGTTCTATTTTATATATCCTTATATATATTCTTTTTATCTGTTTATTGTTATACTCTATTTGGGGATACATAATTTTCATATTTTCCTTTAATTCTTTTTTAAAATTGAGGTATAATGGACATATAATATTATATTGGTTTCAGGTATACAACATGATTCAAAATTTATATACATTGTGAAAGAATCACTACAATAAGTCAATATTCATTACCTTACATAATTATAATTTTTCTCGTGATGAGAACTTTTAAGATCTACTCTTTTAGCAACTTTCAAATATACAATATTATTAATTATACTCAACATGCTATACATTATATCCCCATAAGTTATTTACAAGAAGAAGTTCATACCTTTTGACTCCCTTCAACCATTTCTCCCACCCCCATCCTTCAGCTCTGGCAACCACCAATCTGTTCTCTGGTATCTAAGTCCTTGGTTTGTTTTGGTTTGGTTTGGTTTGGATTTTAGATTTCATATATAAATGAGATCACATGGGAATAAGTCAAAGAGCTACTGCTGCTATTTGTTTGTTTAGTGACTTTGATGGAAAAAGTCTGTATTCTTTGTGTATAGCCAGTGAATTCTCTGCTCGGTTGGCTTAGTGGTCTGCTAATGATTGAACAGAAATTTCCTTAAGTGCCTGGAACCAATAAGTATAGTCTTTCCTTAAGGATCTGTGTTTTGAGATAGGACTTCAACACTCACTCAGGTTGCTTACAACTCTGCTATAGCCTACAAATCCTGCACATGCACAGAGCCTTGCACATGTGCATGGTCTTCTAAATTCCAAGTAAATATTCCAGAGCTTCTTGAAGTCCTCTACAGACATCTCATTCCTCAACTTTTCCTTTTTTTTTAATTTTTTTTAATTTATTTTAATGTTTTATTTATTTCTGAGAGAGAGAGACAGCGTGAGCAGGGGAGGGTCAGAGAGAGAGGGAGATACAGAATCAGAAGCAGGCTCCAGGCTCTCAGCTAGCTGTCAGCACAGAACCCAATGCGGGGCTCGAACCCAAGAACCGTGAGATCGTGACCTGAGCCAAAGTCGGACGCTCAACCGACTGAGCCACCCAGGCGCCCCCCCTTTTTTTTTTTAATTTTTAAAATGTCTCTTATTTATCTCTGAGAGAGAGACAGCATGAGCAGGAGAGGGTCAGAGACAGAGGAGATACAGAATTTGAAACACACTCCAGGCTCTGAGCTAGCTGTCAGCACAGAGCCCAACGTGGGGCTTGAACCCAGGAACCATTGAGCCAAAGTCCGATGGTTAACTGACTGAGCCACCCAGGCATCCCTCAACTTTTCCTTTTAAGTTTCTGCCACCTCAGGAAGTCATGATGTTAAACAATTGCCACTGATTGTTTTTAGGAAATGCCCCCATAGAAAAGACTTCTCACTGAGCAAGTTTCCAGGTCAATAAAAATAAGCCTTGCAAATGGAGTCTTCCAGGAACCATCAAAAAAGGCAAAGAATTCTTTGGGATGGGGCTTTGAAGGAGCTCCATCCTCATTCTCATTGAGTTCAGCCATTTATCTTGAAAATGCTCTTTGGATTGTTTCAGACCTTTAGTTAATTTTCACAGTTCTGACAACCTAGATTTAGACAAGTTTTGCCCAAAAGCTCATTGCTTTTTGGAAGGGTTTGTTTTGTTTTGTTTTGTTTTGTTTTGTTTTGCTACTGATTCACAGAGGTGATTACATAGCTCTTATGGAAAGAATTGTCAGGGGTCCTCATTCCATCATTCTCACTGACATAACTGTTTCCTTCTTGATTTAGGCAATTCTTCTTAACTTGATAAACTTTTCAAATTTCCTTATTTCTGCTTCCTCAGAATCTCTATCTTCTGGTGCACAATTTCTTTCCTCAGGATTTAAAGTCACTGTACAATTTTATGAAATATTTCCACATCATTCTCTGATGTATTTTTATACCAGTGATCATGTTTTGTTCCAAAATAACCTCTCTTCTCCCTGTTATGGCAAATGCTGATTCATGCATTATGATCTAGTTCAAATATTAACTCTTCTGTTAGATCTTCTTTACTCCATCTACCCAACAGCTAAATCAATCACTCCTGCATCTTCCCCTAAAACCCCCCTTACATGTATCTATTATAGCTAATATTTAATCTACTCTGTCTGCTTTACTAGACTGAATTTTGAGGACATAAGATATAAGGTATAGACCTTACTCACCTTTGCATACCTAAAATTTAACACAGAGAAGGAACTGAGGAAATGTTTTTTTGAACTGGTTCTCAACAAAGAAGTTATCACTCTGCTGACAGTAAGAACCAACCTCATCAAAGGCAGTAAGCCCTCAGGCATAAGCAGAAGCTGATGATCACAAATGAATTTTATAATACAAATGTAATAGCAAAAGTCTTATAATTAACAGAATAAAGGGAAAAGCCACGTGCTTTTTATTTAACTGTGAGAAAATGTCCCTTGGAATCACATTAGTAAAAGTGTCCTTCTGGAGCTCTGGATTGGTTCTTCAGACACCTGGATTCTTTTCCAAGCCACCCTCTAACCTGCTGTAGGATTCTGAAGGAATCAAAAGAATCTGTTTTAATGTGAACATTATTAATTTCATCTTTAACTCATACATGCCCTACAAAATTTATATATATTTTTAATATAGCTTATTGTCAAGTTGGTTTCCATATAACACCCAGTGCTCATTCCAACAAGTGTCCTCCTCCATACCCATCATTCATTTTCCTCTCTTCCCCATCCCGCATCAACCCTCAGTTTGTTATATTTTTAAGAGATCTCTTTCCCTGCAGTATGGAACAAGAAGAATAGGAAGACAAGATTGAAAGCAGAAAAAGTAGATAGAAGGTTAGTCTAAAGACAGTGCTTTTGGGGATATATATACATATATGTTTATGTGAGTGGAGATATCATGCAGAAAATTGATGCTCACAGGAGAAGTCTTACTGGAAATAAAAATTTGGAAGTTATAAGATCAAGATGGTCTAAAATCTATGGCAATGGTTGAGATCACCTAAGAAAATAATTTTCAGAAAGAGAAGAGATAAGGACTTTGTTCTGAGCCCTAAGGAATCCCAACATTTAGGGAATAGCTCTGACAGGCTACTAAAATAGAAGAGCCACAGAAGTAGGGGAAAGAAGGAGGGAATGGTTGACAGTGCTAAATGTTCATAGTAAGTTCAATGAGGATGGAGAAATGCCCACTAAATTTGTCCAAGTGTGGATAATGGTCCTTTGAAAAGAGCCATTTCAGTGCAGTTGAGGGAATAGTGCAGATGGTGCAGAAGCCAGACTATACTGGGTTGAAGAGTAAATGGAAGGTGAAGAAGAAAGATATTATGTGTGACAATTCTTTCTTGAAATGTTTTCTTCCCTTGGCCTCTGTGACACTATACTTTCCTGGTTTTCCAACCTATCTGGCTGCCTACCTAAAGTTGCCTTTATTGGATTATTCTCTACTCACTTTTAAATTTTGAAGTTCTTCAGATTTTAAATAATCTAACTCTCCTCTTTTCTCTTCTACTTGAGGGTTTCAGTTACCACATGTAGCCCAACAACTCCCAGATTTTACACTGTTATCTTTGTATCAGGTCACTCCTTTGAGCTGTAGACTTGAATATTCAGTTACCTATTCAACATCTCAAAATTAGTCAACATTTCCCTTTCACAACTGTTTTTGCAACTAATGTTCTGGACTCTGTAAATTGTATCATGATTTTCTCAGTTGTTCAAGATAGACACAGGGAGCCATGCTTCATTTTTTTTCTCCTCTTGTGTACTATAACCAATTCAACAGCAAGTCCTGTCCATTCTATCTTCAAATGTCTCATTATTAACTGCCTAAGGGCAAAGCATCCAAAGATTCCTTATTTATATTATCTTTCTCATTAAGGTTCACAAGAACCCAATAGGTTAGGTATTATTTCCATCTTGAAACTGAAGCTCAGAGAGGTTAAATAACTTACTGTACTAAGACAAAAAGAAAATGGCAGAGAGAGAGGACTATAATACTAAACATGTCTGATTCAACACTGCCTCTGACCTCCCTCCCCCCAACTTTACCTCTCCAAGGTGGTTTCCTTAGGAGTAAGGATCATAACCCTAGTACAAGGCATAAATTCAATAAATTTAAAGTCCCTTATACTCCTTCACTCCTTCCTCTATATTGTTTCTGGAGCCATCCCAGTGATAGTAGGATTACAGAGATGAATAAAGATTGTTCCTTGCCTTTAAGAAGCAAATAATTTAAGGGGACAAATGACCACACATAAAACAATGAGATAATAATATGAGACAGCAGAGAACTAAGCATTAAATTGCATATAGAGACTTCTATTTTTTTAAATTTTTTAATGTTTATTTATTTTTGAGAGTGACACAGAGCACAAGCAAAGGAGGGGCAGAGAGAGAGAGGATAGACACAGAATCCAAAGCAGCTCCAGCTGTGCTGACAGCTCAGAGCCTGACTCGAGGTTCAAATTCATGGACCGTAAGATCATGACTTGAGCAGAAGTCAGACACTTAACCAAGTAAACCACCCAGGTGCCCCCAGAAACTTCATATAATAGAATTACACCAAAAGAGAAAGGGCAACTGGGAAGATGGAAATAGCAGGGGGCTTTTGAAAAAGACCTATTAGTACAGTTTGGATTTTAGAGATGATATCAGCAAAGAGGGGCAGGACACTCAGAAGAAAAAAGGATACTAAGATGGAAAGAAGAATAGCATGCTAAGGGTCAGTGATACAAGCAACCTGATTTCAGCAAAAAGTGCTTATTTTTTTTCCCACGTCGAAGTATTTCTACTACTAAGCTTCCTTGTTACAGTTTAAGTTCCCAATGGAACAAAGAAACATCTGAGCTCATTATTAAAACCAAATGTCCTGGTAGGCAAAACCATCATTAAACTGTCTACCCACCTTCCCAGGGAAGGGGAACAGGACCCAGACTCTGACCCACATGAGATAAAAATAATTCAGATGCTGGGGTGTGCTTTGAGAATATCACACTGTCAAAATGGGTCTAATGACATCAATCACATATTCTTAGCTTACATCTCTCAGTTGTAGCTAACAGTGACAAATATCAGCATTTCTGTGTGTGAGGTTTCCTTTGATAAAAAGCCTACAGAGACCACTGATACTAATATGCCCATTAAGTCTGGTGCTTGGATGAAGAAGTTTTTATTCTCCAGAATCTGTTCCTCAGACTAATTTGCTTCCTCATTCAATAGAGCTTCTAGACAATGGCACCACAGAGTATGAGAGCTGGAAAGAAACTTAACGGTAACTTTGATCTTATTTTACTGACGAAGGCACAGAGGCCCAAAGCAGGGAAGTGATAAGTTCAAGGTCAAAGGGACTCTGCAGGAGAGGAAGGGTTATTAGGATGACCAACAGAACCTAGAGAAGGGAGTCATCAGGTCTCCTACTGAGAAAAGTGATAAAAATGTAGGAAATGGGAAAATATTATAGAGCTATTCTCAGAGCTCCAATAGCTCATTAGTACTGGTCAAGAAACCTAAAAGATGATTTCAAAAGTCACCTCAAACTCTGGCCCAACAATCTCTTCTCTCATCTCCCAAATGTTCCACATGGTCAATCAATAATTATTTATTGTGTTCCAACTATGTAAAACATTTTGAAACACTACAGGATGTAGAACACAATGATATATGAAATACAGTCCCTTATCCCAAGAAACTTACTGTCTGGTTAATGACATAAATAATATATATGAAATGAAATAATCTGAGTGGTGAAGGGATTCCAAGTAAGTGGTATACATAATAAGTGTTCTGAATTCAGACGGGCTTAGAAATAGCTCAATAGGTAGAAATATAGTAAGAAGCCTTCATGAATGAACCAGGTTATGGTGAGGACAAGGATTTGGATAGAAGAGAACATGGCAGGGCCCCTTCAAGCCAGACTGGACCTGAGGACCTAAATTTGTAATCCTCATCATTGATGAAATAGAGATCTACTCAGCAGAATCACAATAAAAGGTGACCATGGAAGCAGCAGCAAAAATTAAAGCACAGAATTAACCTCAGTTTGAAGACTCAATTCTGTCAACCACAAAGTTATGCGGCCTTGAGTGTTTTGTAACCTCTTTAGGAATGATAATAACAATACCTTCTGCACAGAGTTATTTTAAGTACTGTAATATGGATAAGCACCCAAAACAGCATCAGAGATACAATAGGTAGACAATAAGTGGCTGGGTATTTCTGTTGTTGTGAATTTTGCTTTGGTTTTTGTTTTGAAGTAGGTATGTAGAGGGAAATACCAGGTCAAGAAAATGTTAGAGCTGAAAACAGATTTTCCACTCATGAAGTGGTGGGAATTGGATGAGAAAGAGAAGGATTGGTCTAGACCTGTGGTTCTTAAATACTGAGCCACAGTTCTGACTGGTTATGAAAATCACCTGGAAAGCTTATTAAAAGAAAAAGCAAGGATCTCAACACAGAAGGTCTGATTAAAGAAATCTGAGGTGGAAATTGGGAATCTTAATTTTTTTTAAAACTACATGCATTTTTGATGCATAAGAAGACCAATAACTGCTAGACTAATCAGTACTTAAGATCCTCTCCAATTCTAAGAATCTCCAATTTGAAGCCAGCAGTTAATTCTAAAGGCCTAAAGTACTGTCTTTCCAGGCATTCAAAGATTCAGAAAATTGAGGACTGTAAGACTAGTGTAGCCATATTCCATGATCTTCTAAAAAGTCTATTTGATCATGTCACTCTTTGGATTTTTAAAAAATGTCTTCAAGGAGAGCCAGGGGAGCCTGGGTGGCTCAGTTGGTTAAGCATCTGACTTTGGCTCAGGTCACGATCTCACAGTTCATGGGTTGGAGCCTGCATAGGGCTCTGCACTGACAGCTCAGACATGGAGACTGCTTCAGATTCTGTCTCCCTCTGTCTGCCCCTCCACTGCTTGTGTTCTCTCTCTTTCAAAAATAAACAAACTTTAAAAAAAGAATAATAAAATTAAAAATGTCTACAAGTCAGGCTCCGCCTGGTTTTCAAGGATCTTTACAACCTTGATCCAGCCTGATGAGCTGCTCCAGCCAAGGTCAAAGAGGTTGCTGCCTCTATTCTCCTCTAGGTTTTTGACAGTTTCCGGGTTCACATTTAGGTCTTTTATTCATGTTGAATTTATTTTGTGCATGGTGTAAGAAAGTGGTCCGGTTTCATTCTTTTGCATGTTTCTGTCCAGTTTTCCCAATACCGTTTGTTGGAGAGACTGTGTTTTTTCCACTGGATAGTCTTTCCTGCTTTGTCAAAGATTAATTGACCATATAGTTGTGGGTCCATTTCTGGGTTTTCTATTCTGTTCCATTGATCTATGTGTCTGTTTTTGTGCCAGTACCATACTGTCTTGATAACCACAGCTTTGTAATATAGCTTGAAATCCAGAATCCTGATGATTTCAGTTTTGTTTTTCTTTTCTTTTTCAGGATTGCTTTGCCTAAGGAGGGTCTTGTGGTTCCACACAAATTTAAGATTGTTTGTTGCAGCTCTGTGAAAAATGCTGGTGGTATTTTGATGGGGATTGCATTAAATGTGTAGATTGCTTTGGGTAGTATAGACATTTTAACAATGTTTGTTCTTCCAATCCATGAGCATGGAGTACTTTACCATTTCTTTGTGTCCTTGTTGATTTATTTCATAAGTGTTTTACACTTTTCAGAGTATAGATCTTTTATCACTTTAGTTAGATTTAGTCGTAGGTATCATACTGTTTTTGATGCAATTGCAAATGGGATTGATTCCTTGACTTCTTTTTCTGCTACTTCATTATTGGGGTATAGAAATGCAACAGATTTCTGATTTTATATCCTATGACTTTGCTGACTTCATGTATTTTAGCAAGTTTTTGGTGGACATAGAGTATCATGTCATCTGCAAATAATGAAAGTCTGACTTCTTCCTTGCTAATTTGGATGCCTTTTATTTCTGTTGTCTGATTGCTGAGGCTAGGACTTCCATTATTATGTTAAATAGCAATATACCAATGGTGAGAGTGGACATCCTTGTCTTGTTCCTGACCATAGGGGAAAAAAAACCCACCTTTTAAAAAAAGAATTTTCCAGGGGTACCTGGCAGCTCAGAGCCTGAAGCCTACTTTGGATCCTCTGTCTCTCTCTCTCTCTCTCTCTCTCTGCTCCTCCCCCACTCGCTCTCTGTCTCTATCAAAAATTAATAAAAATAACAAAAGATTTAAAAAATAATAAAAGAAGAATTCCAGAGGCACCTGAGTGGCTCAGTTGACTAAGCATCCGACTTCGGCTCAGGTCATGATCTCACAGCTCAGGAGTTCAAGCCCTGCTTTGGGCTCTGTGCTGACAGCTGAGAGCCTAGAGTTTGCTCCAGATTCTGTGTCTCCCTCTCTCTGCCCCTCACCTGCTCTCTCTCTCTCTCTCTCTGTCAAAAGTAAATTAACATTAAAAACATTTTTAATAATAAAATAAAATAAATAAGAATTTCCCTGGCCATAATATAATGACCAATCTGTAGTAATTTGCCTTAATTACTTTTACTGTGACATCTCCCTCTATTGATGGTTAATACCTATTCTGTACAATTATTTTGTGACTTGGCCAAAGTAGTTCTGAACCCCAAATCCAAAAGTGTTATTAGAAGGCTTGATATTCATTTTACTATACCACATATACCTCACAACTTCCAAGTAATACCTTAAACACTTCTACATAACCTGCTGCCTTATATTTATTTGATGGTCAAATCTTCTCTTCCAGTAAATAGCTGGCAGAGATGTTGAATAAAGGGCAAGATACAGAGGCTAGACCACTGTTAAGTTCCCATAAGTCTTGAGATTTTGTTATTTTGACAGAACTAAATACCTACCATAAATAATACATACAATCCAATCTAAATACATAAGAAATTCCACCAAATTAAGTATGAAATAAAAGCCCTGTGGCATACTGAAATATAGTAAGTGCAAATAAGTCACCACCCCCACCCAGTCACCTTCCCTTATTTTAAAGTAAGGATGATATCACCTGAGCTGTGAGGATCAAAACAGACCTTAAATATGACAGCTTTATGAAAGGAATAAAGTGCTTCCTCAACAAGCAGAAAGAAGCAAGGAAAATAAAGTTTATTAAGTATTTATTATGTGCCAAGTGCTATGTTAGGCACTTATGCATATATTATCTCACTTAATTTTCATAACAACCCTAAGAGAATGTAGGGATTATTTCTGAATAAAGTCACAGAAGTTCAGAGAAGTTAGATATCTTGGCAAGGTTTTGTAATTAATAAACTTGTTTTGCAAATTTTGGTTTTTGTACAGATAAACATAGATAAATAAATAGATTTAAAAAAAACAGATGACTTTTATTCCAAAGCCAAGTCGTTTTCCTATTACATCATGCTGCCTCTCAAAAAGACTGTAACAATCACACTTCTCCTCTCCATAGTTGAGACAATCAGATTTGCCCATACAGATCAAAACAGTGTGGGAAACTCTAACAGTAAAAGCTATCACATAGGCTATATAACGTCAAATTATTTCTGAGAAAAGATTAAAGCAAGGTTGTCATCTTCTCCTACAGCCCCATGCTCCTTAAATTGGAACAATGTATCAAAAAGTACATATATCCACAGAATATGCATACAGACTCTTCCTGTAGTATCAATTTCATGCAATGGTTTAGAGAAAAGGTGGATATTATTTTTAAAAATGTTTTCATATTTATTTTTGAGAGAGAGCGAGTGAGAGAGCGAGACAGCGTGAGCCAGGGAGGAACAGAGAGAGACACACAGAATCTGAAGCAGATTCCAGGCTCTGAGCTGTCAGCACAGAGCCCAAAGTGGGGCTCAAACCCATGAACTGTGAAATCATGTGAGCCAAAGTTGGTCGCTCAACTGACTGAGTCACCCAGGTGCTCCAAAGGTGGGTGTTTTTAAAAATTCTACTTTTTCTGAGTATATACTCGCAATAAATTCAATTAAAAATAAAAACTTAAATTAAGTCCTCTTCTATTTCTCCTCTGAAAATAAACTCCTATAAACAGTTTAGTGTTTATCGTTATTCCAGACTTAGACCTTCTGTCTACTGAGATTATGAGGGGAAGAGACAGAGGAAATAGTTTTGAATTTTCTTTTCCCTAAAAATAATTTAAAGCTCAATGTTGATAGTAAAACAAACAAAAATGTATTACAGAATAGAATTTTTTATATTTACATGAGATTGTCTTGACATAACATTTTAAATGTATCTATTGCTCAACTTGAAGTAAACTGTTTAATGCTATACTGTTCCCCCCCACCCCCACCCCCACCCAAACCTTGGAGTTCACGTTCCTCTGTCATTATGGATATCTGTGGGAGGAAAGTTAGAAAAGCACTACCTAGTCAGCCGTTCAGTGGCACAATCGGGACAAAACACAATTTCAATTAGGCTAACGTACAATAAGAAGAAAAGCTTCATTACCAGGCTCTTGGCCAGGAACATCCTGCTATCCCTGCTGTCATCCCAGATGCCTCTCCATCCAGGGGCTTGTAGCTCCACTGCCTTTACTTCAGAGTTGCCAGGCCTCAGTTACTTGTAAGTTAACTCTCTTATTTTACAGCTAAAGATTCTAAGGCAAAGAGAAGTAAATTCACTAGCTCAGGGTCTTACTAGCAAGGAAGTGGCAGAGCCAAGCCTAAACTGGAGCTTCAGACTCTACTTAGTACTCTTTCTACTTTATTGTGTCAACTCTCTTAGTGGGCTGCTGTAACTTACATGAACTCAGTGTTTGTATTTGGTGCTTCCATGGGACCTTGAATTTGTCCCGTTTCATTTACATGGTCATAGAGATTATCTAAAACCTGGTGAGTCCTGCCTAGCTGTTCAGAGACAAGCTAAGTTTCATCATGATCTTTTTGCGGGGGGGGACATGGTAAGACTGTCATTATTTTAGTTTCAAGTATACAGCATAGTGATTCAACATTTGTATGCACCACAAACTGGTTACCACAATAAGTCTAGTTGCCATCTGCCACGTTAAAAGTTAATACAATGTTATGACCATATTTTCTTGAGGAGTTTTGCATCTATGTTCACCAGAGATATTAGGCTATAAGTTCTTTTTTTGTGATATTTTGTCTGATTTTGGTATCAGGGTATTGCTGATCTTGTAAAATGAGTTTGGAAGCATTGTGTCCTCTTCAATTTTTTGGAAGTTTGAAAATAGTATTAAATCTTCTTTGAATGTTTGGTAGAATTCACCAGTGAAACAGTCTTGTGGTAGAACTTTGTTTGTTGGGAGGGCTTTTTTTTTTTTTTAATGTTTTTATTTATTTCTGAGAGAGAGAGGAACAGCGTGAGCAGGGGAGAGTCACAGAGACAGACACACAGAATCTGAAGCAGGCTCCAGGCTGCTGAGCTAGCTGCCAGCACAGAGCCCAACGCAGGGCTCGAACCCACAAACCGCAAGATCATGACTCCAGCCGAAGTTGAGTCTTAACCGACTGAGCCACCCAGGCACCCCTGTTGGGAGGTTTTTGATTACTGATTCAATTTCCTTGCTACTAATCAGTCTATTCAGATTTTCTATTTCTTATGATTCACTCTTGAAAGACTGAATGTTTTTAGAAATTTATCTTTTTTTTCTAGATTGTACAATTTGGTGGTGCATCATTTGTTAATAGCAGTTTCTTATGATCCTTTGGATTTTCATGGTATCATTTCTGATTTCATTTTCATTTATTTGAGTCCTCACTCTCATTTTTGTGGCAAGTCTAGCTAAAGATCTGTCAACTCTTTGTTTTCAAAGAACCAGCTCTTAGTTTCATTGATTTTTTTTCTATTGTCTTTTTAGTCTCTATTTCATTTATTTCTGCTCTGATGTTTATTTCTTTCCTTCTGCTAGTGTTGGGCTTATTCTTTTAGGGCTAATGTTAAATAGTCTGAGATTTCTTTTATTTCTTGAGGTAGAACAATTTTGCTATAAGCTCCCCTCTTGGAACTGTTTTTACTGCATCCCATAAATTTTAGTATGTTTTATTTCATTTGCCTCTAGGTATTTTTTGTTTCTCCTTCAATTTCTTCTATGACTCAGTAGCTGTTCAGTAACATGTTTAATTTCCATGTACTTATAATTTTTCCAGTTTTATTCTTGTAATTTATTTCTAGTTTCATATCATTGTAATCAATAAAAGATGACAGTTATGATTTCAATCTTCTTGAATTTGAGATTTGTTTTGTGGCCTAACATATGATCTACCCAGAGAATGTTACATGTGCACTTGAGAAGAATGTGTATTCTGCTGTTTTTGGATGGAATGTTCTGTATATATCTATTATGCCCATCTGGTCTAATGTGTTGTTTAAAGCCAATATTTCCTTACTAATAATCTGTCTGGCTAATCTATCCATTAATGTAAGTGGGGTTTAGAAATTCCCTATTATTATTGAATTGCTGTCAATTTCTCTCTTTAGGTTAATATTTGCTTCTTATTTTGGTGCTCCTATGTTGTGTGTGCAGATATTTATAAATGTTATATCTTCTTGCTGGGTTGACCACTTTATCATTCATTATGCAGTATCCCTTTTTGTCTTGTACTATAGTCTTTGTTTTAGGGTCTATGTTGCCTGATATGAATACAGTTACACCAGCTTTCTTTTTGTTTCCCTTTATGTGGAATATGTTTTTCTATTCCTTCACTTTCAATCTCTGCGTGTCTTTACTACTGAAGAGAGTCTTTTGGAGGCAGTCTTGTTTTTTGTTTTTAACCATTCAGCCACTCCCTGTCTCTGACTGAAGAATTTAGTCCATTTACATTTAAACTTGTTATTGATAGGTATTACTTACTGCCATTTTGTTAATTGTTTTCTGGCTGTTTTCATAGTCTTCTCTGTTCCTTTCTTTGTCTCCTTCTCTCTTCCTGTGATTTGATGACTCCTTAGTGTTATGTTTAGATTCCTTTCTCATTTTCTTTTGTATATGTACCATAAATTTTTGCTTTGTATTTACTGTGAGGTTCACATGTATCATCATGTGTACATAACAGTCTATTTTAAGTTGATACCAACTTAAATTTGAACACTTTTCAAAACTCTTTTACTCCTCTCCAACATTTTATGGTTTTGATGCCACTTTTGCATCTTTTTATTTTATGTATCCCTTTGCTAATTATCATAGTTTTAATTCATTTTACTACTTTTGTTTTTTAATCTTCTTAGTAGCTTTATGAGTGATTAACACACTATCTTTACTATATATTTACCTTTTCCAGTGAGATTTTTACTTTTGTAAAATGAATACCATTTCTTTTCAGCTTAAAGAAGTCCTTTCAATATTTCTTGTAAGGCCAGTTTAGTAGTGATGATCTCTTTATCTTTCGCTTGTCTGGAAAACTATTTCTTTTTAAAATCTGAATGATAATCTTAGCAGATAGAATATTCTTAGTTGATGGGGCGCCTGGGTGGCTTAGTCGGTTAAGCGTCCGACTTTCGCTTAGGTCATGATCTCGCGGTTCGTGGGTTCGAGCGCCGCGTCGGGCTCTGTGCTGACTGCCAGCTCAGAGCCTGGAGCCTGTTTCAGTCTGTGGCTCCCTCTCTCTCTGACCCTCCCCTGCTCACGCTGTCTCTCTCTCTTTCCTAGAAATAAATAAAACATTTAAAAAAAAAAAGAATATTCTTAGTTGAAAGTTTTGTTGTTGTTGTTGTTGTTGTTGTTGTTGTTTTCAGGACTTTGAATATGTCATACCACTCCCTTCTGGTTTGCAAAGTTTCTGCTAAGAAATCTGCTGATAGCCTTGTGGGATTTGCCTTGTATGTAACAACTGTTTTCTCTTGCTACTTTTATGATTCTCTCTTCAACTTTTTTTTTTTATGTTTATTTATTTTTGAGAGACAGATCATGAGCCAGGGAGGGGCAGAGAGAGGGAGACACAGAATCCAAAGCAAGCTCCAGGCTCTGAACTGTGAGCACAGAGCCTGATGCAGGGCTTAAACCCACAAACCATGAGATCATGACCTCAGCCGAAGTCAGACGCTGAGCCGCCCAGGTGGACCGACTGAGCCACCCAGGTGCCCCTAACTTTTAACATGTTAATTACAATGTGTTTTGGTGTAGCTCTCTTTGGGTTCATCTTATCTGCAAGTCTCTGGGCTTCCTAGACCTGGATATCTGTTTTCTTCCTTAAGTAAGGAAAGTTTTCAGCCATTATTTCTGCAAATAAGTTTTGTGCCCCCTTTTCTCCTTCTAGGAGCCTTATAATGCAAATATTATTCCTCTTGATATTGTCCCAGAAGTTCCTTAGGTTAGCTTCATTGTTTTAAAATTCTTTTTGATTTGTGCTGCTCTGTCTGGTTACATTCTATTCTTTATCTTCCAGCTCATGGACGCATTCTCATACTTCATCCAGTATATTGTAGAACCACTCTACTATATTTTTTTGGTTCAGTTATTGTATTCTTCAACTCTATGACTTCTGTTTGGTACTTTCTTATGTTTTGTTTCTCTTTGTTGAAGTTCATACTGTGTTCATCCATTCTTCTCCTGAATTTGGTAAGCATCTTTATGATCATTACTTTAAATTCTTTATCAAGTAGATTGCTTATCTCCATATCATTAAGATCTTTTTTGAGTTTTGCCATATTGTTTGAAACTAATTTGTTTCCTCAATTTGCTTTATTCTGTGTTTATATCTGTGTATCAGGTGAAACAGCTTCCTCTCTGTCTTGAAAGACTGGCCTTGTATAGGTGATGATCCTTCTTGTTCAACCTTGCCCTGTCTCTTGGTTGTTTCCCAAACCTTTCTGATTGTCTAAACTGCCTGATATGTCCTCATTGTTGAAGGTGTGTCAAGACCAATCAGTAATTCAAGCAGAGGAATATCATTTAGTACCTAGTTTCAGGCTAACTGTAAGCTAGGAGATCTGGAGGTGTCCCCTGGACCACAGCTGCAAAAATTGGGGCTCTCGACAAATATGTAAGCTCTTTCCTGGGAAGTCTCACAGAGCTGCAGTGAGGCCAAGGGTACATGAAAGGATAGTGTCTCCCTGGGAGTGCCTACCTAGCCTCTAGATGTATGGGAAACCTGAAGCCTATCCCTCAATGTGAAGCTCCAGGCTAAGTAAAGAGGCTTCTTTCACAGGAATACAGAGATTGTGTTTCAGTGTGCTGGCTGTGCGGTGCCCTGGAAGTGGTATACTGCTTCCTGATTGTTACAGTCCCGTAGATTTCTGGAACACCAGCCCTCTGGGCCACTAGGACCAGGTAATCAAGGGGTGTCTCCAGTGTAGATTGCATGGCTTTAGTAAGACAGCTGTAGATTATAGTGGGTGGGACACAACTGCCAGCTTCAGAAAAGGAGCAAAGCAGGGTGGGAGGGGCATTGTGTAGGAAGAGAATGTCTTGACTGCATGCATCTGTGAGCTTCAGCAATCCAGCAACAAAGTGACTCCTCTGTTCACTCACAGGCTTTAGGCTGGAAGTGGGAGAATGCCAGCACTTGCCAGCCTCAGCCAGGGAGAAGGAGAGTGTCACAAATGCCTATCCTCACACACTTAAGCTAGGAAGTGGGAGAACTCTACAACCATCTGTACTCACCCACCCCAGCTATGGAGCAGACGCATGCTGCACCTACCCATACTCTCCAGCTTCAGCAAGTGCTGTGACTGGTCACCCCCACATATCCCAACAAGGTGACAAGAGGGTGCCACATCCAAGCTTGCTGCCTGTGGTAGCAGACTATTTGGAGAGTGCAACAATGGCATCTGCCAATGCCTCCATCTCTGGGCAGTGTTACAGCTGTCCCCTGTCTCTCCAGTTGATGGCTCCAGATCGGCAAGTGCACCTCTCTCACTAACTCTAGGGACTTTTCAAACCACCATTTTTCACTGGGTCTCCAGGCAAGTGAGAGCACATGTGAGCCCTCCAAGAGAGGAATCTCATTTTTCTATAGTGCTTCAAGACCCCCAACATTAGCTCTGCTGATTTTCCAAGTCAGAGGTTCTGGAGGCTCATCTTTTCAGTATAGGTCAGGGGTTGAGGTCCCCAAAGTGGGGGCAACCCCTCCTACTCCAGTAGAAATGCCTGTCCAATGAGACCCTCCCTATTGTTTGTCCCCACACTGGGGATGGGGTTTTGTGTGAGACCTTGTCTCTGCTTCTCCTACTCCTCTGTCTCAAAATGATCTTTCATCCTTTGTTGTAGGAAGCAGTTCATCTAGTTTTCAGATGTTTTTCAGAGCGAAATGATCCATGAGTTCAGGATCTTCCTACCCCACCATCTAGGACTCCTTCTTTTCTTTCCTCATAGTCATTTAAAAATAAAAACACAGTGTAGGAGGGTCCCCTTTTCTCCACATCCTCACTACATTGTTGGTGGGAATGTAAACCGGTGCAGCCCCTCTGGAAAACAGTGCGGAGGTTCCTCAAAAAATTAACAATAGAACTACCCTATCACCCAGCAATAGCACTGCTAGGAATTTACCCAAGGGATACAGGAGTGCTGATGCATAGGGGCACATGTACCCCAGTGTTCACAGCAGCACTCTCAACAATAGCCAAAACACGGAAAGAGCCTAAGTGTCCATCAACGGACAAATGAATCAAGAAGACGTGGTTTATCTATACAATGGAATACTACATGGCAATGAGAAAGAATGAAATCTGGCCATGTGTAGCAACATGGATGGAACTTGAGGGTGTTATGCTGAGCGAAATAAGTCAGGCAGAGAAAGACAGATACCATATGCTTTCACTTATAGGAGGACTAGGAGAAACTTAACAGAGAACGATGGGGGAAGAGAAGGGCAAAAATAGTTGGGGAGAGGGAGGGAGGCAAACCATGTGAGACTCTTGAATACTGAGAACAAACTGAGGGCTGATGGGGGTGGGGGAGAGGGAAAGCGGGGTAATGGGCATGGAGGGGGGCACTTGTTGGGATGAGCACTGGGTGTTATATGGAATCCAACTTGACAATAAACTATGAAAGAAAAAAAAATTTTTTTAATAAAAACATAAGGGTGCCTGGGTGGCTTAGTTGGTTAAGCATCTGACTTCAGCTCCGGTTATGATATTACATTCAGTTCATGGATTTAAGCCCTGTGTTGGGCTCTGTGCTGACAGCTCAGAGCCTGGAGCCTGCTGCAGATTCTTTGTCTCCCTCTCTCTCTGCCTGGGATCCCCCAATCGCATTCTATTACTCTTTTTCAAAAATAAACATTAAAAAAATTTATAAAAAATAACATGTTTAATGGAAGTGTTGAATCACTATATTGTATACCTGAAACTAATATTGCACTATATGTTAACTAACTGGAATTTAAATAAAAACTAAAAAAATAAACTATTGGTGAGAAAAATAAAAGTATATTATAAGCAAAAAAAAATTTTTTTAGTGACAACATATTTGTTGGAAAATAGCTTAAATCTTTCTGAAGGTCACAGCCAGAGACTTATTACTCTCTTCATCAGTTCTGGATGTAAATCTCTCAAGAAGCTACTGGTTTTATAATTCATAAGGACCAAGCAACCCATCAAAAGAAAAAAAAATTCTTAAAAGTAAATTTGCTAGTCTTGAAGATATGTGTGTCCCCTAGAAGGCAAGTTAGATATCTAGGCAGAAATGATCTTAAAATGCAGTTAGTCTATTTCCTGGTAATCATAGCCTATAGTGCTTTAAGAGCTACCTACTGTCTATTACATTTTCTAATCTACCTACCTTACATTACATAAGAAAACTAGGCACTAGAAGTGACTCTCCAAAATTATAGAGCTCATCGGGAGTAAAGGCAAAACTAAACCCCAGGACTCTTTTTTTTTTTTAATATTTTATTTATTTCTAGGAGAGAAAGAGAGAGAGAGACAGCATGAGCAGGGGAGGGTCAGAGAGAGAGGGAGTCACAGACAGAAACAGGCTCCAGGCTCTGAGCGGGCAGTCAGCACAGAGCCCGACGCGGGGCTCGAACCCACGAACCGCGAGATCATGACCTAAGCGAAAGTCGGACGCTTAACCGACTAAGCCACCCAGGCACCCCACCCCAGGACTCTTAAATCCAGTCTAGGTAACAGGCAGCTGCCAGGATACTTTGTCTACCTTTCTGCGTCATCTGCCACTCTCCAACTATCTTCCCCTGACTCTCCTAGACATCTAATACCCTTAGGTTCCCTAGAGGCTAAAAGAAGACTATTTCCCAAGGATTGCTCCAAAATTAATTATTCCTTCTAGATTCTCATCTGATCCACTGTCCTGATTAACTCTGATTAACTAATTTGCACATGAATTTAATGAATGATATTTTCCAGAGTCATTGCAATAATTTGTATTATTGCAAAACACAATAATACTTTGAAGGGCTCCTCAGAGAAAAACAGAGCAGTCTGAATGACACTAAGAAACATAATTAGAAAAATTAAAAATGTTACAGGAAAGCATCAGGTGAAAACCTTAACAATTATTAAAAATATTCAAAGTGATCACATGGATTGTCCTAAGGTGCAGAAATATGCTCCTGATCAGTGAATGGCTTTAATTCAAACCTGGATGACTACCTAACAGGGATGCCAAAATAGGATTTCTGAATTACATGAGTGAGGAGAGATATGTCTGGACAAGACTATCTTAGCATTCTCCTCTTCCCACTTCAACCTATGAAAAACATTATGTGGCCTCTAAGGCTTTCTTGCTCCCTAGATTTGGTCACCTTCACCACAGTACTGCCAACTTATGAGACTAAAATTTCGATGTCATGGTAATTCTGCTAGGTAGATGAGAGGTTATTAGGCTTCTTCAACCCCAGTGGACTCCTGATTCCAGACAGATTAAAACTAGCAGATGGCTGAGCTCTGCCGCATCCTCATCATAGACCACCGGTGACAAAGGGCCAACAGTAGTCTCTTTATGCTCAGGGACATTCACTACAGTCCACAGAGATGTAAGTTATAGGGACACAGGAGTTTAGGAACATTCAAGCACTTTCAATATTTTCTGAGTGCTTTTCTAAACCTGAAGGCTTACCAAGTCTAAGGGGGAACTGTGGGAGGAAGGCACAAGTAGTTCCCTTGTATTTAGGTCTCCCTCAAGTTCCCCCATTCCCTACTGCCCTGTTTTCACTAACCTAGGGTAAGACGCTAAACTCAAACTTTAGTCTGCAAGATTCATTAGCATCAACACGAAGAATTTTGGAACTCTTAATCACAGGCATTCTAGATAAGAAATGGAGCACACCTATCCAAAAGACGTAATTAAGAACAAAAGGAATGGTTAGACATTAAAGATAATTAGATTTTTACCTTAATATCATCAAAAGCTTTTTAGTAATCAAAGTAATCCAATGGAGTCTCTCAAGAACTAGAGATATGAGAGCTACACAAAACTTTGAGATCAAAAAGTTTCAGTCCTTGGGTCACCTGGGTGGCTCAGTCAGTTAAGGTTCAACTCTTGGTTTCAGTTTAGGTCATGATTTCAGTTTGTGGGATCAAAACCCATGCCGGGCTCCACACACTAACGGTGTGGAGCATGCTCTCAAATAATAAGTAAATAAACATTTTTTAAAAGTTTAAGTCCTTTAGAAACAGATAAGAAAAATTAAGGAGTCAAGTGAAGAGTGACATCACTAAGTAAGAACTCAGGTCTCTTGACTTCTAATATAGTGCCATTCTCCTGTAGATTATTAGCACAAGAAAAAAGAAACTACAAAATAATTTATCTTAAGGGATTTTAGAAGGCCTAGAATTTGGATAATAGCAATTGATATATCTCCTCTAAAACTTTTTTTCCTCTAAAGGTTTTCATACAAGTTTTTAACCAACTTATTTTTAAATGTCTTCTAACAAGGTAATCTTTACTTCCTAAGTTAGCCTATTTCACCTTCTGTCAGCACATTAGAAAGGTTCCTAATACCATAAAAAGTTAACATACCAGGCTTGAGAATGCTATTCTTAGAAAGTCCTTTTAGCAAGGTTGACCGTTGGCTACTGTCTAGGAACCTAGATTTCAGGAGGGTACCCCCATTCCCAGAACTCATAAGAATGGCTCACTATGCCTAAACTATTTATACAGACAATGTGGTTTAGGATGAACATCTGCTTTCTTTCTAGGGGTGTGGAATTAAGATATATGGTAAGTAGAGGGTGCCTACATGACCAGCCCCCAGTAAAAACTTTAGGCTCTGAGTGTTTAATAAGCTTCCTTGGTAGACAACATTTCACACTCGTTGTCAAAATACTGCTGCAGGAATTAAATACATCCTGTGTAACTCTACCAAAGGAGCCTCTTAGAAGCTTGCACCTGGTCTCCTTTAGACTTCACCACGCGTCTTTTCTCTAAGCCGATTTTGCTTTGTATCCCTTCACTAGAACAAGTCGTAGCTTTAAGTATGACTGTATACAGAGTCTTGAGAATTCTCCTAGTTAACGAATCATCAAATCTAGGGATGATCTTAGAGAACCCCCTGACACACTGTTTGGACACACATACTAAGCCTTATTCTGTCTTCCTTAGTTTCTACCCATTGGCCCTTTCATTCTACACCTTAGGAAAAAATGCTAAAGTTAATGACAAACCAATAATCATAGAAAGAAAGAATGATGTGAGTTTTAGAAAAGCTCCCTGGAGGAAATACTACTTGACTTGGGCCTTGAAGAAAGGGTGGCCTATAGATAGTTGGGAAAAGATATTACAAATCAATCCATTTAGTCAGGCAAGCAGTTTGAACACAGGTAAAAGCTAGAGATTGGTCTGGGAGGGGGCATGTGTGGTGGTAGAAGGATGGATTGGATGGTTATTGAGAAAAATACTTCTGAGATTCTGATTCTCTATTTTTTAAGTACTGTTAGAAATCATCAATCTAATTTCAGAACAATTTTCTAATCCAAGAGTGTATAGAACACATTCTTCAGGTCTATAACAACATGCTGATCATGATCTCACTGCCTTCTCAAACATTCTTTGTTTTGCAATTTGCTTTGGTAAAAACAACAACAGAAAGTAAATGAAGGGAAGAAATTAAAAGCCCAAGTATCTAAAATGAAAAATCTAATAATATGCACTAAGCTAATGAATGCCAAAAAAAAAAAAAAAGCAAATCATCTCTCAGTTACTTCTGTACTGTAGAAATGCAAAATTTCTGAAACAATGGCTTATTCCCTAAGAAATTAGCAGAAGGTAGTATCACATATTCCATTTTCCTTTCAAGTAGCTCATTTTATGATTTGATATTATGGACATACAGCATTGTATTAGAAAAGACAATTGTGTGTGCATAAGGCAGTTTTTTATCTTGTTTATTCAATGAGCACTTACAAAGCATTTATATGCCAAGCACCACCAGGCTAACAATATAGATTAACCTTTGTTATTTGCTCTCCAAAAACGCGAATTCTAAATCCAGATGTGATAAATCTTCTCATCAGTGAAAATACATTAACAAATGATGCTATTTACTTTCTTGGTACTACTTAACAATTAAACTATCTTTCCTCTGGGATGCCTGGGTGGCTCAGTCTGTTGAGCATCCGACTCTTGATTTCAGTTCAGGTCATGATCCTAGGATCATGGGATCAGCCCAAGTTGGGTTCTGCACTGGGAATGGAACTTACCTGGGATATTCTTTCTCTCTCTCTCTCTCCTCTTCTGCCCCTTTTCCCCACTTGCAGTTTCTCTCTTGAATTAAAAAAATAAATAAATTGTCTTTCCTGTAAACCTTCAAATTCTTTTTTTTTAATGTTTTATTTATTTCTGAGAGAGAGAGAGAGAGAGGCAGCCTGAGCAGTGGAGGATCAGAGAGAGAGAGGGAGGCAAAGAATCTGAAGCAGGCTCCAGGCTTCTGAGCTAGATGTCAGCACAGAGCCCGACGCAGGGCTTGAACCCACAAACCGTGAGATCATGACCTGAGCCGAAGTTGGACGCTTAACCGACTGAGCCACCCAAGTGACCCAACCTTCAAATTCTTCTACATGAACATTTCTCTTCCACCACAATTGAGACAGCAAATACCCTGAAAAATTCTGCAAAGTTTAATTGAAATCTGTGGCCAGGCTTATTTTTACATGAGTTTTCCTTAGAGTGCATTCATCCCAACTGAGTCACTGGCATCAAGCTCAGTGCCTACTAAACTATTCTGGAGAATAGATTATGGAGAAGACACTAGTAAGGCTATACTCTATTTGCAATCCTACAGTAAGTAGTAAAATTAATCAGGAAAAAAAGAGAGGAAACCATACCTCTACTCTAACATCTCTCCCTTTGTCAAATTCTAATCCGTTGGTTAGCAGCTACTTCCCTAACACTCTTTCCTCTCCTTGTCTTAATATCTTTTTAAAACCACACAATTTCCCATGTCAATGTTAACTTTGATCAGCTTTGTTCCTCCTAAACCATCTGTCACTATAGGCATTTGGCATATTGTAATCTTAGTATCCCTGGGCTAGTAAAGGTAACCCCGGTTTACTTCCAGAGCAGTGTAATGGGAAGTTCAAGGGCTTTGTAATGATACAAATGTTGTTAAAATAGTTCCACTACTAAGGAGACATATGATATTAGACAAGTACTTAAACTTTCCTAGCCATAGCATTAATTAATTAGGGATAAAACAGATAAAACACCTGGCATAGTGTTTGGCACCTGGTAGTAATGGATTTTAAAAGTATTATTAGCATTATTCTCTTGAAATTATTTTTTTCTTCATTCTCATTTCCCATGGTGATCAGGTTACCATAATAAAAAATTGGTTCACACAGTCTAATAAAAAAATTAGTTCAATAAGCAATCTGGCACAATAAGCAATCTGGCACATATATTTTACAAGCCATACCACTGGATTTTGCCTAACATTTTCATGGCTCATGGGACAAGGAGACTATCTGAAATCAGTACTGAGAAAATTCAAGAACTATGCTAACACAAATGCACTGAATAAAAAGTAAGTGAAGTCTACAAAGCAGACAATAATAACAAATAAGATTAAAGAGAATAATTACATTAAGATTGTAGAACTGTTCCAGAGAATAAAGACATTGATTGAGATTTTAAATCAACTGCAACTTTATAATTTTAAGAGTATTCACTAAAGGAATACAAAAAGAATATATAACTTCCAAACTAAAGGAGAGGGAAAAGCAGGGAGGAAAAAAACCAAGCATTCTGGTAATAGGTAGAAAAGAAAGAAAAAACAATGAATATAAAAGCAGGCTAATGAACATAATACAAACAGCAGAAATTAATCCAATGTATCAGTAATATAAAAAATGAAAAATTCCAAGTTAAGGCAAAAATTATCAGATCAATTTTGATCCATTTATATTGTTTACAAGATGCATCTAAAATATATAAATGTGGAGGGGTGCCTGGGTGGCTCAGTGGGCTGAATGTCCCACTTCAGCTCAGGTCACAGTTCGTGAGTTTGAGTCCTGATCGGGCTTGCTGCTGTCAGTCCAGAGCCTGCTTTGGATCCTGCATCCATCTCTCTCTCTGTCTGTCTGTCTCTCTCTCTCTGTCTCTCTCTCTCTCTCTGCCCCTCCCTCTGCTCACGCTTTCTGTCTCAAAAAAAAAAAAAAAAAAACTAAAAATATATAAATGTGGAAAGGTGAAAGATGGAAAAAATATATCAGACTATATATCACAGAACTAAAGTAAAAAAGCACTGATAGAGGAATAAAAGCTTATTATACACTAATAGCAGCAATCTAGCAAGAAGATATAACTACTTGGAAACATGTACAGCTCTAAGTGATAGTTCCCAAATACATGAAGCAAAAGTTGACAACTTTTGACAGTAAAGAAAAACTGAAAATTCACAATTGAAGTGGTAGAGGCTTCATCAAACCTCTTTAACTGATCAATCAGGAAGAAAATTAGGTCCATGAATACCTGAATAATAATTAGCAAACTTAATCCAAGAAATGACTTACATACCAAGAATTAAAGAACATACATTCTTCCTTATTTTTTAAGACAAATATTTTAATCTAGTTTTCCCACTTTATACCAAATCATGAATACAGGTCACAAATTGCATTTATTCGCAGACATGTAGAAAACAATCAAAAGCATACAGAGCTTAGGGCACCCATTTTGGCTCAAGTCATGATCTCACAGTTCGAGACCTGCATTAACTTTGAATCCTCTGTCCCCCTCTCTCTGCCCCTCACTCACGCACACTCATTTTTTTCTCTCTCTCAAAAATAAATGATATTTTTAAGTGTATATATCTCTATATATAGATCATACTAATAAATTTTACTTAGACAAGAATATTTTTGCTATTACAGTTTTAAACAGCATGAGGAAAGACTGCAGCATTGCCCAAGGGTAGTCGCAGACAACGTACAGCATGTGAAGGAAAGTTGTACCTCAAAGCCAAGCATGATCAAGCATGATCAATGATTGGCACATGGCATACAGCACATGTGCCAATAAACTCCTTCAGGTCATGACCAGCAGGAAGAAAATCAGGACACAGATACTCAGCCAAAGTTCTGTAGGTAACACATATTCTTCTTAGGCACACATGGAAAATTTATAAAAACTGATTTATTCAAAGCTTTAAAGAACAAATTTCAAAGTTTCAATTCCTGGCTCCAATGCACTAAATCAGAAATCAGTAACAAAAATACTTTTTAATAATCTGTTTTTGGTTAAAGATGACAAAATCAACATAAATATTTAACTGTTATCTCCAGAAATCCAAATATAATTAATATTTTTGCTTTTCTTTTTAAGGTATAAACACGCAAGTATAAAGAGAATAGAAGGAATGACAGACACAAGATTGTGGACAGTGGAAAATGGAAGAAGTGATGACCAATAGCAGAGTTAAGAAAGCAGAGAAGCATCCTGGTTGATATTATGAAATTCCCAAAAGGCCCAGGTCCCTGGCAGCGGCATTACAGGTAAAAGCAAGTAGATCAATTGAGTATTAAGAAGCAGTTAGGCCCCTGTATCCTCTATTGCTACACTTAGTTCAGTAACAAATATCTCCTGACCCTACTTAATTCAGACAGAAAACTAGAGTTAATTCTCAGGAGAGGTTAAAAAGGGTTTTTTGGCATAGGGGCCACTGGGGCATGTTTAGAGTTTAGGTATATTTAATTGAAAACAGAGTAGATTAAGGAAAAGTTTACTTTCTCACTGTTGAGAAACCCCAGCCCATGCCATAATGAAATTCCAGAATTTTGAAAATTATGATTATACTCTCCCAGGAAGAGGAGTGACAGATCCTTCTGACCTGTTCAAGAAAAATATTTTTTTGTTTTTATTTAAATTCCAATTAACATACAGGGTAATATTATATTCAAGTGTACAATTTAAGTGATTCAACATTTAAATACAATACCAGTGTTCATCACAAGTGCACTCCTCAGTACCCATCACCTATTTAACCCCCGACCAAGCTCCCCTCTGGTAACCATCAGTTTGTTCTCTATAGTTAAGAGTCTGTTTCTTGGTTTTCCTCTTTTCTCCCCCCATGATCATGTGGTTTATTTCTTAAATTCCACATATGACTGAAATCATATGGTATTTGTCTTTCTCTGATTGGCTTATTTCGCTTAGCATAATGCCCTCTAGCTCCATCCACATCATTGCAAATGGCAAAATTTCATTCTTTTTTATGGCTAATATTCCACTGTATGTATGTACGTATGTAGATACAACATCTTCTTTATCCATTTACCAGTTGATGGACATTTGGGCTCTTTCCATAATCTGGCTATTGTCAATAATGCTGCTATAAACATCAGGGTGCACGTATCCCTTCAAATTAATATTTTTGTATCCTTTGGGTAAATACCTTGTAGTCCAATTGCTGGATCATAGGATAGTTCTATTTTTAACTTTTTAAGGAAGCTCCATATTGTTTTCCAGAGTAGCCACATTAGTTTGCATTCCCACCAACAGTGGGTTGCAAATAAGAGGGTTCCCCTTTTCCCACAGCCTCGCCAACACCTATTGTTTCTTGTATTGTTAAGCTTAGCCATTTTGACGGTTTGAGGTGATATTTCATTGTAGTTTTGGTTTGTATTTCCCTGATAATGAGTAATGTTGAGCATCTTTTCATGTGTCTGTGGGCCATCTATATGTCTTCTGGGAAAAATGTCTATTCATGTGTTCTATTTTTATTAGATTATTTGTTAATTATATATGTNCTGGCTATTGTCAATAATGCTGCTATAAACATCAGGGTGCACGTATCCCTTCAAATTAATATTTTTGTATCCTTTGGGTAAATACCTTGTAGTCCAATTGCTGGATCATAGGATAGTTCTATTTTTAACTTTTTAAGGAAGCTCCATATTGTTTTCCAGAGTAGCCACATTAGTTTGCATTCCCACCAACAGTGGGTTGCAAATAAGAGGGTTCCCCTTTTCCCACAGCCTCGCCAACACCTATTGTTTCTTGTATTGTTAAGCTTAGCCATTTTGACGGTTTGAGGTGATATTTCATTGTAGTTTTGGTTTGTATTTCCCTGATAATGAGTAATGTTGAGCATCTTTTCATGTGTCTGTGGGCCATCTATATGTCTTCTGGGAAAAATGTCTATTCATGTGTTCTATTTTTATTAGATTATTTGTTAATTATATATGTTATATATAATATATATATATATATATTACAGACACACACACACACACACACACACCACATCTTCTTTATCCATTCGTCACTAGAAACTGGCTCTTTCCATAATTTGGCTACTTTTGATAATACTGTTATAAACATCAGGGTGCACGTATCCCTTTGAATCTGTATTTTTTTTTATCCTTTGGGTATACATCTAGCACTGGAACTCCTGGATCATAGGGTAGTTTTATTTTTAAACTTCTTCAGGAATCTCCATACTGTTTTTCAGAATGGCTATACCAGTTTACATTCCCACCAATAGTGTAAGAGGGTTCCCCATCCAATAGCATTTTCCACAGAATTAGGGCAAATAATCCTAAAATTTATATGGAGCTATAAAAGACCCTGAATAACTAAAGCAACCTTGAAAAAGAAAAGCGAAGCTGGAGACATCACAGTTCCAGACTTTAGGCTATATTACAAAGCTGTTGTGACCAAGACAGTATGGTCCTGGCACAAAACTAGACACCTAGATAAATGGAACAGAATAGAAAACCCAGAAATGAACTCACAACTATATAGTCAATTAATCCTTGACAAAGGAGGCAAGAATATACAATGGGAAAATGTCTCTTCAACAAATGGTGTGGGGAAAACTGGACAGCAACATGCAAAAGAATAAAACGGGACCACTTTCTTACACTGTACACAAAAATAAATTCAAAATGGATTAAAGACCTAAATGTGAACCAGGAAACCATTAAAAGCCTGGAGGAGAACACAGGCAGTAACCTCTTTGACATGGGCCATAGCAACTTCTTAGTAGATATGTCTCCTGAGGTAAGGGAAACAAAAGCAAAAATGAACTATTGGGACTTCATCAAAATAAAAAGCTTCTGCAAAGCTAAGGAAACAATCAACAAAACTAAACAGCAGCCTACAGATTGGGAGAAGATATTTACAAATGACATATTTGATAAAGAGTTAATATCAAAGATATATAAAGAACTTATGAAATTCAACACACTCCAAAACATATATATACATATATACACACAACACACACACACACACACACACACACACACACACACACACACACTGGAATATTACTCAGCCATCAAAAAGAATGGAATCTTGCCATTTACAAGGACATGGATGGAAGTAGAGTGTATTATACTAAGTGAAATAAGTCAGTCAGAGAAAGAAAAATACTGTATGATTTCACTCCTATGTGGAATTTAGGAAACAAAACAGATGAACATATGGGAAGGGAAAAAAAGAGAGAGATTAGCAAACCATAAGAGACTCTTAATGACAGAGAACAAACTGAGGGGTGATAGAAGGAGGTGGGTGGAGGATGAGCTAAATGGGTGATGGATATTATGGAGGGCACTTGTTATGATGAGCATTGGGTATTATATGTAAATGATGAATCACTAAATTTTACTCCTGAAAGCAATATTACACTACATGTTAACTAACTAGAATTTAAATGAAAAGAAAGAAAAGAAAAGAAAAGAAAAAAAGAAAAATGCTGTTGGTATTTTGATAGGGATTCCATTAAATCTATAGACTGCTTTGGGTAGTATAGACATTTTAATAATATTTGTTCTTCCAATCCATGAGCATGGAATGGTTTTCCATTTCTTTGTGTCATGAATTTCTTTCATCAGCGTTTTATAGTTTTCAGGGTAAGAACTATATGATCTTTTCAATAGATGCAGAAAAAACATTTGACAACATACGACATACATTTATAATAAAAATCCTTAACAAAGTAAGGTTAGAGGAAACATATCTCAACATAATAAAGGCCATTTATGAAAAACCCATAGATAATAATCATCGTCAGTGGGGGGAAACTGAGAGCTTTTCCTCTATGGTCGGGAATAAGACAGGGGTGTCCACTCTCACCACTGTTATTTATAGTACTGGAAGTCCTAACCTCAGCAATCAGACAACAAAAAGAAATAAAAGGCATCCAAATCAGCACAGAAGAAGTCAAACTTTCATTCTTTGCAGATGACATGATACTCTATGTGGAAAACCCAAAAGACTCCACCAAAAAATTGCTGGAACTGATACATGAATTCAGTAAAGTTTCAGGATTAAAAAATCAACATACAGGAATCTGTTGCATTTCTATACACCAATAATGAAGTAGCAGAAAGAGAAATAAAAAATCAATCCCATTTACAATGGCACCAAAAACCATAAGATACCTAGGAATAAACATAACCAAAGATGTAAAAGAAAAATATTTTAACATACTGACAGATTGATCAGGTCCAGCTGGGTCATCCTACAGAGGCCCATAGTAGGTAAGCTCCACCAAATCCAGAGAGCTTTCAATCAGCCTTTAGTACCCATCTTTAGACTTGAACAGATAGTTGAGAATAATACACATTTTTGTAGACACTACAAAATGAAACAGAGTCAAACCCCTGAACAGATCAAAAAGCCACTTACAGAAACAGAGACTTTGCAGAGAAGTGAAAGCTTTAAAGGTTATCATTAATATCCTCAGAAAGATAATGGATTCATGAGGATGAAAAGGGAATAATCAGAGAAAAACAATGAGTTCTTGGAAGTTAAAAATATAGAGAGAAGCCAAGAAATAAACCCTCACATTTATGATTCACTGTTTTTTGAGAATACAAAGATGAGTCAATAAAGAAGAGTACTTTCCACAAATTGTGGTGGGACAACTGTATATCCATGTGTAAAAGGATGAATTTGAACTACTATTTCATACCATATGCAGAAGTTAGCTCAAAATGGATAAAAGATCTAAATGTAAGAACAAAATCCACAGAACTCTTAAGAAGAAGACAATAATTTTTTGTGACCTTGGATTAGAAAATAGTTTCTTAGATATGCAAAAGCAAATCTCAAAAGCAAAACCAACAACAGAAAAAAAATTGAACTTAGTGAAAATTAAAAACTTTGTGCTTCAAAAGACACTATTAAATAAGGTAAAAAGACAACCTACAGAAAAGGAAAAACATTTTTAAAATTATATATCCGATAAGGGTCTAGCATCCACAATAAATAAAGAATTCTTACAATGCAATAATAAAAAGATAAATAACCCAAGTAGAAAATGATCAAAAGATCCAAATAGACATTTCTCCAAAGAACATATACAAATAGCCAATATCACATGAAAAAATGTTCAATATCATTAACCATCAGGAAAATGTAAATCAAAACCACAGTGAGGTACCAATTCATAATCACTAGGATGACTACAATAAAAAAGAAATAAACAAGAGCTGGTGAGATGTGGAAAAATTGAAGCCCTCATACACAGCTAATGGGAATGTAAAATGCTGCAGTTGCTATGGAAAACAAGTTGCCAGTTCCTTAGATGATTAAACAGAGTCACCATTTGGCCCAGCAATTCCAGTACTAGGTATATTTCCTAGATAAATGAAAAACATATCACACAAAAATTTATACATGAATGTTCATAGCAGCATTGTTTAGAATAACCAAAAACCCAAATGTTCATCAACTGGTGAGATGTCCATCAACTTGTACAAATAATGTGGCATTTCCTTGGAGCGTGACTGCTAATGGGTACAGTTTATTTCTAAAGTCAACTGTGGGATAGTTGCACAACTCTTAGATATAACAGAAACCATTAAAGAGTACACTTTACATAGGAAATTTTTTTAAGAGAAACAATATCACTGAAAGAAAACTCAATAGGAACATTGGAAGGAAAGTTGGGGAAATTTTCCTAAAAATACAGAAAAAACTTAGAGATGGAAAACAGAAGACAAAAAAATTTTAAGAAAATCACCTGATTAGTTCAGAAATTTCGACATTCAAATAAGAGTAGTTCTAGAAAGACAGGCCAGAAAAATACGAGTTAAAAATCAACAATGAAAATATGTAAGAAAGTGTCCCAGAATTGGACTTGTTTTCCAGACTTAAAGAAATGGTTCCATATAGCTTAGCATAAATAAATTCCCACCAAGGTTCATCACTGTAAATTTCAGAAAAGCAAATCAAGGAGAAAATTCTAAAAACTTTCAGAAAAAAGGGTTGGGAATAGATAACATACAAAAGATCAGGAAATCAAAGTGGCTTTCAGCTTCCTGGGAGCAATACTAGAATCCAGACGATAACTGAGCAATGCCTTCAACATTCTAAGGGAAAATGATTTCCAACCTAAAATTCTAAAGCTAGCCAACTATCAATTAAGTACAAAAGTAGTATAAAGGTATTTTCAGACATGAAAGGTGGAACTTTAAATGCTTCCATAAAAAGAAGGATATCAAGCTCATACCAAATACTTTATTATAATTGAGTTCATCCACATTTTAATTTTAAAAATTTAAAGAAAACTTGAGAAGTGAAGACATGGAGACAGATTGAGTTTGCAAAGTTTTTCGAGGAAAGAAATCAAGGACATTAGGAGTATGGAAGTCAAGAAAAAAAATTTTTTGAAGCTAAGTGAACCAGAGCTTGTGATAATGTTGATGGGAATGATTCAGGACAGAGGAAGAAACTGATGCTACTTGGAATGCCCCCTCCATCAGCTTGATGAGGCTTCATTTATAGCAGCATCTTCCTAAAGAGCTGGGTAGATACCCACTAAATGTTTGACAGCTTTCTGTCAAATGCACCAATGAAATCAGAGTCTTAGGATGGATTTGTGTGACTTCACTTAAACCTTGCTTTATAATAGACCTGCGAAGGCCATGAAGTGAAACTATCTTGGAGGTACTACCGCTGATAGTGCTTAAAGGGCTAAGCGGCAAGCATTGCAGAGGTATTATCATGGAAAAAACGATTGATTCTCTTAGTGCTCTAGGTTCAAGCTATGAATCTGGTTGTGATTCTTGATACTTTTATCACACATGAGGAGCTCCAAGCAAAGCCTATCATCTTTAACCTAATACCTAAGCCATAGAAATTCTCAAATGTTAGCTCTGGAAAAGACTGCAGCAATGATCTTGCCCAACTCCTCAGTGTGAAGATGAAGAATCTAAAAATCTAAGGGGTATGGTATTTTCCTCAGGATAAAAGAGCCGAAATTATGTGTAAAGTGATTTGGGACAAATAATGTTGGAATCAGATTTAAAAAAAACAACTAACAACTTTATTGTTTCAAAGGTAAAAATACAAGAGTACACTCATCATGGTGAGCACTGAGTAATGTATATAATTGTTGAATCACTATACTTTACACCTGAAACTAATTTAACACTGTATGTTAACTATACTGGAATTAAAATTTTTAAAGAAAGTAAAAATAAAAATCAGAGGCAGATTGGAACTCCAAGTTCTGTTCTCTTAAATTTCCTCCTACCTTGCTTTCATCAATGATAATACATCAATGATATACATTTGCTATCTCCTCCCTGAATAGTTGACAATCCTATAATACTACAGCAATGGACACTACAGAGACTGTAGTAACTGCATTGATAAACGGGGCCAAACAAAACACCAATGCTTTTTGCATAAGTATAGCCACTTATTTGTCAAGCCCCTATAGAAAGCTCTAGGATATGTACAAATAGCTAACAATGCTTACAGCATAGAAAAGTCTGCATTCCTGGGAGTAATATGAAATAAATCTATTTTGCCATATTTTAGTAAAAATGACAGTCTGATTTCAGGTTGAAAGTACCAATAACAATGACTCCATGTACAGAAAAAAGAGCCTAGAAAAATGTTCAATTCAAAAAAAATTTATTAAGATCCTAACAGGTATTCAGCCCTGTGTATGATGCTCTATAAGAGAGAAGAGACAATTTCTGCTGTCAAAGAACATTCACATAGTTAGTGAGATGAGACTGACACATATATTGACTTTATTTTAGAAAAGGACCTTAGAAGTTATGTAATTCTTTCATTTTGCAAGTGGGGAAATTGAGGCTAGGAAAAGCAAATGACTGATTAGTGATCCAGCTCTTGAGAACCCTCATCATCTGACTTCCTACTTATTGCTCTTACCAATAACAGCTTTAAACACACACCCATGAGTAATTTTAATATTTAAATCCTTTTACAAAAGATCTAAGAGTGCTTCCCAACATACATGCAATAAAGAAAAAATAAGTTATTGATAGTATTAAGCAAGGAATACAGCAGCTGCAGAAATTCATTCACTTCAGTGAGGTTGTTTCATGCATTTCTAAGTCTGTTATAGTCTGTATTCATCTCGGGATCACTCAACTTCCTAAATAATTTTTTTTTAAGTTCCAAACATTACGGTTCACTCATTGTGCTCGAGTGAACACAAACCAAAGATTCTGACAAATGTGTCGTGTCCTATATCCACAACTACACTATTATATAGAATAGTTTCACTACCCAGCAAAAAATCCCCTATAGTTCACCAATTCAAGTTCCCTCCTCCTGCTTTCCTGGGTAACCATTGATCTCTTTTTTTAAATTTTTTAAAATGTTTTATTTATATCTGAGAGAGAGAGAGAGAGAGAGAGAGAGAGACAGCGTGAACAGGGGAGGATCAGAGAGAGAGGGAGATACAGAATCTGAAACAGGCTCCAGGCTCTGAGCTAGCTGTGAGCACAGAGCCCGACGCGGGGCTCAAACCCACAAACCGTGAGAACATGACCTGAGCCACAGTCGGACGCTTAACCGACTGAGCCACCCAGGTGCCCCAACCATTGATCTTTTTACCTAGTTTTGCTTTTACCAAAATGTCATGTAATTGGAATCATACAGCATGTAACCTTTTCAAATCAGCTTCTTTCACTTAGCAATATGCTTTTAAGATTAATCTATGTGGCTTGATAGCTCATTTCCTTTTATCATTAAGTAATATTCATTGTGTGGATTCCTTCATCTATTGGAGGACATGGTGATTCCTTCTAGTTTCTGGCCACTATAAATAAAATTGCTATAAGCATGTGCACATCAGTTTTTGTGCAGGCATATATTTTCAAATTGGTTGGGTAAATACCTAGGAGTATGAATGCTAAATCTTATAATAAGATTATGTTTAGCTTCATAAGAAACTGCCAAACTGTGTTCCAAAGTCTACACTTCTTATTGTTGAGTCTTGGAGTTCTTTGTTTATTTGGATATAAGTCCTTTATCAAATATGTGTTTTCTAAATAGTTTCCCCCAGTCTGTGGCTTGTTTATTTGATTCTCTTAACAGTGTCTTTCACAGACCAAGTTTTTAGTTAAATAAGGTCCAACTTACCAATTTTTTTTTTCTATGGATTGTACTGTATCTGAAAACTCTGCCAAATCCAAGGTCACTTGAGTTTATTCCTATGTTTTCCTCTAGGTTCACAGTCTTGCATTTTAGACTGTGGTCCAAAAAGGATCTTTTTGAATTAATTTTCCCACTGATGTAAGGTCTGCATCTAGGGTTTTGAGAGTTTGTTTTGTTTTGTTTTCTGCATAGGGATGTCCAATTTTTTCAACTATTTGTTGAAAAGATTATCCTTTTTCTATGTAATTGTCGAATATCACCTGACTATATTTGTGTGGGTCCATTTCCAGACTCTCTATTCTGTTCCACTGATCCATTTGTCTCTTCTTGCACCAGTAGTATACTGCCCTGATTACTACAACTTGATAGTAAACCTTGCAATCAGGAAATGTGAATCTTCCAACCTTGTTCTTCCTCATGTTGGTGTTAGCTATTTCAAATCTTTTGTCTCTCCATATGAACTTTAGAATCAGTTTGTTGGTATTTAACAAAATAGTTTGCTGGAATTTTTACTGGTATTTCATTGAACCTATAGATCAAGTTGGGAAGGACTGACATCCTAACAATATTGTCTTCCAACCTATGACAATATATCTCTCCATTTATTTAGATCTTCTTTTATTTCCTTCATCAGTTTTGGGGTTTTTTTCCTATATAAATGTCCTGCACACATTATGTTAGATTTATAAGTCAGCCCTTTATTTTTTTGTGATGATATTATAAATGGTAGAGTTTAGCCAATTTCAAATTCCAATTGTTCATTGCTGGTACACAAGAAAACAAGTGACTTATGTATATTAACCTTGCATCCTGCAACCTTGCTCTATATGCTTATTAGTTCCAGGAGCTTTTTTGGTCAATTCTTAGTAATATTCTACATAGACAGTCATGTCATCTGTGAAGAAAGAGTTTTATCTCTTCTTTTTCAATATATACGTTTTGTTTCCTTTTCTCTTATTGCATCAGCTAAGGTCATCCAGTACACTGATGAATAAGAATGGTGAGAAAGAACATGTCTTATTCCCTATCTTAGGGAGAAAGCACACAGTTTTTCATCATTAAGTATGTTGTTAGCTGTAGGTTTTTGGTAAGATGTTCTTTCTCAAGTTGAGGAAATTCACTTCTATTTCTAGTTTTCTGAGAGCATTTATCATGAATGAATGATGTTGCATTTTGTCAGAGACTGTTTTCAGCATCAATTTTGGTCAGTATTATTCAAATATTTATTCTGTTCCTTATTTTGATATTCTAACTACACATATGTTAAATCTGTTGCAATTGCCCCACAATTCTTGGATAGTCTGTTTGTTTGCTTGTTCTGTTTGTTTTTTAACTCTTCTCTTTGCATTTCTAACTGAGAAGTTTCTATTGCCACATCTTCAAGCATGATTAGCCCACAAAAGCATTCTTCATTTCTGTTACAGGGTTATTTCTATCATTTCTTTTTTTAGTTGAAAAACTTTGACATGTAATATTGTGTAAGTTTAAGGTATACAGCATGATACATTTATATATTGTAATTTAGTTGTGATGTAGTAATATTTACCACATTACATGATTAACAGCACAAGATTATTGTCTATATTCATTATATTGTACATGAAATCTCTATGGTTTATTTCATACTTGTTACAGGTTTATACCCTTAAGCACCATCACTCTTATCTCACCCCTCTCCCCCATCCCCAGTAACCACTATTTTACTGTATTTTTTTTTTACAAATTTAACTTTTTTAGATTCCAATATAAGTGGTATCATATAGCACTTATCTTTCTCCAACTTATCTTGCTTAGCATAATGTACTCAAGGGCCATCCATGTTGTTGCAAATAGAGAAATATCCTCCCCTCTCTCCTGGCTGAATTATTTCATCATGTATATGTACATCTTTTTTTATCTGTTCATCCACTGATGGACATTTAGGTTGTTTCCATATCATGGCTTTTATAAATAATGCTGTGATAAGCATGGGAGTGCACATATCTCATTGAAATTCTGTTTTCATTTCCTTTAAGGATATACCCAGAAATGAAGTTGATCATATGGTAGATCTATTTCTAACTTTTTGAGTAACCTCTTTATTGTTTTCCTTAGTGTTTAGATCATTTACATTCCCACTAGCAGTGCACAAGGGTTCCCTTTTCTCCACATCCTTTCCAACACTTGTTATTTCTTGTCTTGTTGATACTAGCTATTCTGACTGTTCTATTATCTCATTGTGGTTTTGATTTCCATTTCCCTGATGAGTAGTGATGAGCATCTTTTCATGTGTCTATTGGCTATCTGTGTATCTTCTTTGGAAATATCTATTCAGGTCTCTGCCCACTTTTTAATTGGATTGTTTTTTGGTTTTGTGTGTGTGTATGTGTGTGTGTGTGTGTGTGTGTGTGTGTGTGTGTGTATTGAGTTATATAATTTATTTATATATTTTGGAATATTAACCCCTTATCAGATTTAATTAGCAAATATCTTCTCCCATTCACCAGGTAGNTGCTACACATGGCCAGATTTCATTGTTTCTCATTGCCATGTAGTATTCCATGGTATAGATAAACCACATCTTCTTGATCCATTAAAAGCTGGTTGGGAGTTTTTATCTTTCAGTATTTTAAATATGTCATTCCACTCTCTATTGGCTTTAGAGTTTCTGCTGAGAAATCTGCTGATAGCTGATAACCTGCTCCTTTGCAGGTTACTGTATTTTCCTTGCTTGGCTGTCTTTAAAATTCTTTATCATAGACTTTTAACATTTTTAATATCCATTTGAAATAGTCATTTTGCACTGAGATAGTAAGGTGTTCTATTAGCTTTGTGGACTTGAATATCCAGTTTTCCCCCCAGGTTTGGGAAGCTCTCAGCTATTATTTCTTTAAATAAATTCTCTGTCTCTTCACCCTCCTTTCTCCTTCTGGAATACTCTTTATTCTTATGTTGGCTTTTCTAATAACTCTCAAAGGCTTTCTTCACTTTTTTAAAAATATTACTTCTTTGTCTTCTCCCACTTGAATCATTTCTAGAGTCCTGTATTTTAGCTTGCTAATTCTCTCTTTCATCTGATCTGTTCTATTTCCAATGCATTTGAATGCATTCTTCGGGGTATTTTTTATTTTTTTATTATTTTTATTTTTAGTTCTTCGACTCCAGAATTTGTTTGCTTCTTTTTTGGAATTTCATTCTCTTCAGTAAATTACTCCTTGTCATTAATTTTATTCCTGGAATCACTGCATTGCCTTTGTCATTTTTCTTGTAAGTTGCTGAATTTCTTTATAATAGCTCTTTTGAATTCTTTATCCGTTAGATCACTATATTCCACACCTTTGGGTTCAGTGCTGGAAAACTGTCATTTTCTTTTTGTGATACTGTAGTACCCATGACTTTTCAAGGTGTTGATGAGAAGGGCCTCTGCCACCACATTTGAAGTAGCAAACACCTTCGTTCTTTAGGGAGGACTTTGTTTATTTTAATTCTAACAGCTCAACAGGTTGGTGATTACGTGTCTTTCTTTTGCTTTCCAGAAGGTGGTGCTATAGCACAAATTTTTGGTTTCTCTTATCAGTGCTGATTGGCCACTAAAATTGAAAGCACATCATATTTTTAAAGTGCTTTCACTTTACACTTCTCGTGCCATAAAGATTCTGCTGTCCTGCTCCTGGACCTGCTGCTAATTTCTCTGCTGCCACAAGTTCTGATGCCACCAGCTCCACTGCCACTTCCCTTCTCCACAGTCTCCTCCAAAGTCTAAGCAACACACTTTCAGGTACACAGATGGGTGGATATCTTGGATGTCCTAGAATGCTGTACAGGGGTGTTTTTTGTTTGTTTTGTTGGTTATAAACACCCAGTTAGTTGTAAATAAAAGAGAACAGAAAAAAGGAATGACACCTACCACAATGCTGATGTTACTTCTACCACTTCTTTTTCATTCTTTCTTATAGTTTTCATCTCTCTGCCTATGTTATCTAACTATTCTTCCACATTGTCTACTCTTCCATATATTCCTTAACATATTAACCACAGTTACTTTAAATTTCCTGTCTGATGATTCCAAAATTGTGCCATTTGAGTCTGTTTTCATGCTTGCTTTGTCTCTTCAAACTATGTTTTCTTATTCCTTTTAGCATGCCTTGTAATTTTTTGTTGAAAGCCAGACAAGCTAGGGTAATAGGCCTTTAGTGTGAATAGGCCTAAGAGTTGGGCTGTATAATATCTGGCATAGCAGTAGGTGCCAGAGTCTTCAAATTCCCCTAGTATCCATTTGTGTCTCCCTGTTGTCATGGTTTCCCTGAGAACCTCCCCCCACCCCCATAGAGTCTGTGTGTTGAAGCTCTTTTGGCTGTAATCCAGTTATTCTATCAGAGCCCTATTGGTTTAACAGTAAGATGGGGGAAAGCGTTCTATTATCTTGTGATTAAATCTCAGTCACTCAGTGGGTGTATGTCCCTCACAAGTATTTCTCAGCTTCTAGCCTCTCTCCTCACTTAAGTGAGACAGTAAGAGTGGAGAGGGGTGGGAGTTAAAGAAATGTCCTTTCCCCAGGTAGGATAAGGCTCTGGTAGTCTTTTCCCCTAAAGAGGAGACCTTCGTTATGAAGACTGCAGGTATATTTTATAATGGTTCCTCTTGTTCTCTTCCTGCCAGAATCAAAATGAGATCCTTCTTGGCTCCTCACAGTGAGATCTTCGATGTAAAACCCATCAAAGTGTGGGTTTCTTTCCTAAGAAGAATCTTTGTCTTCTCTAAGATTGTGACCCCAGAGGTTTTTCATTCTCAAATTAGTCCACACTCAGCTTCTAGCAATTCATCAAAATTATCAATTAAGTGTTTCTAACAGTTCATGACACCAGCAGTTTCTGTTTCAGTAAGCAGATCTCAATTATGACTTTCTGAATTCACCTATCTCCATATTTTAGGGTAGCAATCTCAGTTCTCTGATAAGAAAACTTACTTATTACTGAATTCTTACTGTCCAAGAAAAGTTACTAATTTTCATTTTATTGTTTCTTGTGTAAGGATGGAAGTGATAATTCCTAAGCTCTTTACATGTCAAAACTGATAACTGCTGGAGCTCATGGGTGGCTCAGTTGGTTAAGCGTCTGACTTCAGCTCAGGTCATGATCTCAAAGATGATTGAGTCTGAGTCCCACTTCAGGCTCTGTACTGACAGCTTGGGAGCCTGGAGCCTGCTCCGGATTCTGTGTCTCCCTCTCTCTGCCCCTCTCCCACCCACTGTGTGTGTGTGTCTCTCTCTCTCAAAAATAAATAAACATTAAAAAAAAAGAAACTGATACCTACTGCTTACATTTTCATCCTCAAGGTTTAATCAACTTCTCTCTTGAAGAATCACTTGAGCCATGTATTACATGAGATGCACGTAACCTGGCAGGTAGATTTAGATATGCCTCAGTGTTGAATTCAGCTCTTGGACAAATACTATGGTTCCCTCTTTCCAACTGGTGGTGATATGGGATCCAACTGCTATCATTATGGGATGGTTTTATGAGATGAGAAAGTAGCTGAAACTAGTATGGAACTGGAATGAGAAGGAACTCTTGGGAATGGCATGTTGTGGGGAAGAGGTTATGATAAAGATGCATGTTGTTTTTAGAAACTATTCTCAACACTAAACACTCCAACAGAATCTTTGGACTAGGTGAGGAAAAACAAAATGATCAAAGAGATTTCCAATACCCATGCTTCTTTCTGGGTTTCTCCCTGCCCATGCCTCTCCCCTTGTTTCAACACTGCCTTTGTATTCCCTCCCTCAATGCTTTTATCTTGATTTACTCACTGGGCCCACTTTGAAATGCTAGAGCTTAATTGTTACCAGAAGGGCTAATACTAAAATAAGAGAAAATAATAGAGGCAAACTGTCCATCATTGCAAGGAACAGTTTGCGTCAGGAGAGAATTTCCTACCCCTGGCATATTTAAATAGAGAAGAAACAATTGCTTGTCAGGAAAAGAAGTAAATTACTGTTATCTTACACCACACAAACATACAAAGGTTAATGACTGGAATAAGTGACACTCATTCTGGGGGAAAAAATTTCTAAGTCTTGATTCCTTTTTTAGTCTTATATATACACACAGCATAACAGCATATATTAATTTAATGTCTTTGATAATGCAGCTGGGAATCATTCAGAAATCATTTACTATCATTAAAAGGATCATTAATTTGTTGGAAAGAAAATGTATTTACTCTGTCAAGATCTCCAACTTACATCAAACCTATTACTTCAAAAACATGCAAATGGTCTAACAAATCAACCTCCAGATGGATTGTTGATATCTATATGTTCTTATGGACATTATAGATAAGAAATTTAAATAAGTCAAATTCAAATTAGCGCAGCTGCTGTGAAACACAGTATGGAGGTTACTTAAAAAGTTAAAAATAGAATTACCATATGATCCAGTAATTCCACTACTGGGTATTTACCCAAAGAATATGAAAATACTAATCCAAAAAGATATATGCATCCCTATATTTACTGCAGCATTATTTACAAGAGCCAAATTATGAAAACAACTCGAGTGTCCACCAATAGATGAATGGATAAAGAAGATATATAAATAATGAAATCTTCCCATTTGCAACAACATGGATGGATCTAGAGTGCATAACGCTAAGTGGAATATGTCAGTCAGAGAAAGATAAAGACCATATGATTTCACTCATATGTGGAATTTAAGAAACAAAACAAAGAAAAAAAAGAGACAAACCAAAAACCAGACTCTTAACGTAGAGAACAGACTGATGGTTACCAGAGGAGAAGAGAGTGAGTGGATGGGTGAAATAGGTGAAAGGAGTTAAGGGGTGCAGTTATCATGAAGAGCACTGGGTAAAAAAGTCTAAAGTTATCAAATCACTATTTTGTATACCCAAAACTAATATAACACTGTATGTTAACTATACTGGAATTAAAGGTAAAAAAAAAGGAAAAAATTGTCTAAAGAAATTTAAACAAGTGAAGAAATAAGTAGGGAAATAGACAAAAAGATAAGGATCAAATTCTAGGCACAGTCACTTGTTAAACAGGATGACCTATGGAGTATGCTTTTCAAATAGTATCCTAGGTGATTCTGATGTAAGTAGTAGGAGTACCACACTTTGAGAAGCTATGTTCTAAAATGATCAAAATAAAGAATATGTTTCAAGTATATTTATATAGTCAGTTTTTAGTTTTAACACTTTTAAAATTATAGAACCAACTCAATTTCCATACTTATTTTAAGCATTTGCATTATATCTTTTCATAAAATCTTTCTTGTTTGTCTTACAGTAACAAGAAAAGCAGGCCAAAGGAGTGGAAAAACAAAATACCAGAGAGAGTAGAAAAGGTCAGTTCCCTGTAAGTTAAAAGTACAAATTAAGTTATTGACAGATAAGATGCTGAGAGAATTGAATCTAAGTCAAAANCATACTGTCTTGATGATGACAGCTTTGTAGTAGAGGCTAAAGTCTGGGATTGTGATACCTCCCGTTTTGGTAAAACCAACTTTCTGAAATCAAGCTACAACCAAAGAAGTAACACTTTTACTCACCCTACAGGCATGTCTAATCCAATTTTATACTGTGCAGGGCTAAAGTCAATGCAACATAAAATATGAAAGTAAAGTCCCTCCCTGAACCCTATATTTCTGCATTTTGAAGATCGTTCTGGTACTGCTGGGCTTCTGGATTATATTGTTTCACTACAAAAAATCCCCCAAAACGAAAGATTTAAAGGTATCTCTGTATTTTCCTATCTGATATTATCTGCTTAAAACTATCTTCTGTTAGAATTTAATATACATGGTTCTGTAGAGTTTTTAATATACACAAAGCACACAACTTTTCCTAAGGGTGATTACCAGAGGATAAATGCTATTGCCACTTAATTTAGAGAGAAATTAATAAACCACCCACACTTCTACTTGCCAACATCACACTAAAGAGGAAAGTAAAAGGACTTTGTTGTTTGGAACCAGGTCAGGTTTGAGCTTGAATTTCTACTCTACTATTTATTACCATGATCAATTTATTTACCATGAGCAATTTAATTATTAAATTAATAAATAAATCTATTAATTTATTACCTCTATGAGACTTGGTAAAACAAGGATAATTTTTTTTTTCTTTAAACTCTTGTGTCAAAGGCCTATTTTCAATGAAACAGGGATAGTTTTGAATATTAAGGTAATATCTGAAATACCCTAGCACAAAGATCAGCATAGAGTGGTCAACAAAATTATTTTAATATATAAAGCTCCCTTCTTTCCTCCTCTCTGCCCACTAATCCTCTTGCTCATTAGTTCAGACCACAAAAGATTCTTTTTTTAAATCTTTATGTTGTAAAATAAAACAAAGATACAGAAAGCCACACCAAAAAATGTGTTGCTTAATGAGTTTGATGAGTTTTTATGAGGTAAACACCCATGTATCCACCATCTAGGTTACCAAACAGAATTTTGCTTACCAGCCACTTCCCTGGTATCCTATCACAACCTTAACCCTACTCCCCTTCCCATAAAGTAACCTCTATCCTGAGTTAATAGTAATCACTTTCTTATGTTTGCACTCCAGTGTACAGTCTTGGACATTATAGTTTAGAGATGCCCATTAAAAAAAAATGGTATGTGTGTTCTAAATCCCTTTTAATCCATAGGATTCCCTCGTTCATCTGTTTCTTCCTCTTGTGGTGGATCTGTTGGAGAACCTAGAGCCATTGACCCATACATAGAATTTTCCACAGGTAAGATCAACATGTTCCTCAGCCCTTTGTCTTTCCTACAAATTGGCAGCTGGATCCAGAGGCTTAATCAGATTCATGTTAGATTCCGTTATGTTCTTTTATCAGGAGTGCATGATGTCTGCTTGTCTCTTTTGTGTGTGTGTGATATTAACAGCTGCTGATGTTCAATGTCTAGTTACATTTTGCACTAGGAGGTGCAAAACAGAAATACTGTTTTTGTCGTTTTTGTGCAAATTTTATTTATTTCTATATCCCAGCAACCAATAAATAAAAGTAAAATCCAAAGAGTAATACCATTTATAATAACAAAAAAAAAAAACCCCACCAAGCACCCATGGATAAAGACAACAAAATATGTAAAAGACTTCCACACTGAAAAACAACAAAATGAAATTGAGGGAGGTTACAGAAGCATCAAATAAATGGTGGGATACATCATGTTTATGAACTAGAAGATTCACAATTACAAAGATGTGTGTACACACACACACACACACACACACACATGCATGCACACCACATCTTTATCCATTCATCATCAGTCGATGGACATTTGAACTCTTTCAATTATTTGGCTATTGTTTATAGTACTTCCATAAACTTTGGAGTGCATGTGCCCCTTTGAATCAGCACTCCTGTATCCTTCAGATAAATACCTAATAGCGCAATTGCTGGGTCTTTGGTAGTTCTGTTTTTAACTTTATGAGGAATCTCCATTCTGTTTTCCAGAGTAGCTGCACCCGTTTGTGTTCCCACCAACAATATGAGGCTTCCCCTTTCTCTGCATTCTTGTTGCAGAGAACACCTGTTGCAGAGAACACAACATCTGTTGTTTCCTGAGTTGTTAATTTTAGCCTGACAGGTATGAGGTGGTATCTCATTGTGGTTTTGATTTGTATTTCCCTGATGATGAGTGATATTGATCATTTTTTCATGTGTCTGTTAGCAATTTGTATGTCTTCTTTGGGAAAGTGTCTGTTCAAGTCTTCTGCCCATTTCTTAACTGGACTATTTGTTTTGGGGGTGTTGAGTTTGGCAAGTTCTTTATAGATTTTGGATACTAGCCCTTTATCTGATATGTCATTTATAAATATTCTCCCATTCTGTAAGTTGCCTTTTAGTTTTGTTGATTGTTTCCTTCACTGTGCAGAAGCCTTTTTACCTTGATGACGTCTCAGTAGTTCACTTTTGCTTTTGTTTCCCTTGCATTCAGAGAGAGACATGTCTAGTAAGAAGGTGCTATGGCAAAAGTCAACACAGGTTGCTGCCTGTGTTCTCTTCTAGGATTCTGATAGTTCCTGCCCCACATTTACATCTTTCATCCATTTTGTATTTATTTTTCTGTATGGTGTTATAAAGCGGTCCAGTTTCATTCTTCTACATGTTACTGTCCAGTTTTCCCAGCACCATTTGTTGAAAGTCTTTTTTTCCTTTGGATAGTCTTTATTAATTTGTCAAAAATGAGTTGACCAAATAGCTTTGGATCCATTTCTGGGTTCTCTATTCTATTCCATTGATCCATGTGTCTGTTTTTGTGCCAGGACCACACTGTCTTGATGATTACAGCTTTGTAATATAGCTTGAAGTCTGGAAAAGCAGACAAAGACCCTACTAAAAAGGAGAATTACAAACCAATATCTTTAATGAACATGAATACAGGAATTCTCAACAAGATACTGGCAAATCAAATCCAACAGTACATTAAAAGAATTATTCACCATGATCAAGTGGGATTTATTCCTGGTTGCAGAGTGGTTCAATATCCACCAATCAATCAATGTGATACACCACATTAATAAACGAAAGGATAAGAACCATATGATCATCTCTCAATAGATGCAGAAAAAGCATTTGACAAAATATAGCATCCATTCTTGATTTTAAAAAAACTCAAGAAAGTAGGGATAGAAGGAATATATACCACAATATCATAAAGACTATATGTGAAAGACCCACAGCTTAATATCATCCTCAGTGGGGAAAAACTGAGAGCTTTTCCCCTGAGGTCAGCAACATGACAGGGATGTTCACTCTCAAAATTGTTGTTCAACATAGTACTGGAAGTCCTAGCCTCAGCAATCAGACAACAAAGAGAAATAAAATACATCCAAATCAGCAAGGAAGAAGTCAAACTTTCATTCTTTGAAGACAACATGATACTCTACATGGAAAACCTGAAAAAATTGCTAGAACTGATACATGAATTCAGCAAAGTCGCAGAATACAAAACCAATGTAAAGAAATTTGTTGCATTTCTGTAAACCAATAATGAAGCAGCACAAAGAGAAATCAAGGAGTTGATCCCATTTAGAATTGCACCACAACCTTAAGATACTTAGGAATAAACCTAACCAAAGAGGTTAAAAGATCTGTTCTCTGAAAACTATGGAACACCTATGAAAGAAACTGAAGACAGAAAGAAAAAGGAAAATATTGGAAAAACACATACTGTTAAAATGTCTATACTACCCAAAGCAATCTACACATTTAATACAATCCCTATCAAAATAATGCCAACATTTTTCACAGAACTAGAACAAACAATTTAAAATTTGTATGGAACCAGAAAATACCTCAAATAGCTAAAGCAATGTTGAAAAAGAAAAAGCATGGTAGGAGGAATCACAACTCCAGACTTCAAACTATATTACAAAGCTGTAATCATTAAGGCTTTCTTATCTAATATATGTATTTAGAAGGTAACTTTTCTTCTACACTCATTTTTATCTCTCAAATACTTCTGTATGTTTTCATTATCATTCAATCCTAGATATTTTTAAATTGCATTAACTACTTACTGTTTTTAATTTCTCTAAATACATGAAAATTTAAAATTTTTATCTTTTTGTATTTACTTCTAATTTCATTATGTTGTAGTCAAAGATTATTCTTTGTAACATATATTTTTAAAATTCATTGCTGTACTGTCTATGACTTGTTCATATTATTTTTTTATAAATGTACCATGTACACTTGATACACCAGTATCATGTATACAAATTGCTAGACATAAAAATCTATATATCCAAAAGATCAGGCATAAAGCTTTCAATTTTTTAATTCTGCCTTCTTGATCTATCAATGTTAAACTTCTCAATAGTAATAAAAGATGCTAGAAGAAAGAAGCAATTTCTAAATTTTGGCAAAAAATTATTTTCAACCTCCAATTCTATATTCTACTAAACTGTAAATCAAATGTATGAGTAGAATAACAATATTTTTGAACACGTAATTTCTCAGAAGATTCATCTCTTGGGAATCCTTTCTTGAAAAACTCCTAGAAGTTGTGCTCCCGAAGAATTAAAGTAAAGCAAAAAGAAAGAAGTGGGATCTGTCTAACAGTAGCTACTCCCCAGGACAGCAGTAAAAAGAAATCTCTGAATACAATAGACCTAGATAGCAAATAGTACAGCTTGAAACAGAATGGAGATTTCTGGGAGGGAGATCTCCAGAGATGCGATCAGAGAAGGGAGAATTGGTAGATTTTTGAAATATTGTTAGCACTTGATTGTATTAGACACATCTCTTGCTCCTCAGCAGATTCTCTTGGTTTTAGTCACTCTGTCTTCAGCTGCCACCATAGTGATTCTGTGAGGGCTCAAAGAGTTCCACTTGGGGTGTCTCTGGCTCCTCCCACAACTTCCAGATTCAGATAAAGTATCACTCTATGGATGGTAGACTCTTGCTTCCCCTCAAATTGCCAAAGACACGTCTGATGGTGCATACAAGAAGGGTGGGGAGAGGGTTTATTCTTCATGGGAAAAGTTTTAACTAGTGGGAAGCAGAAAACATGGGGAAATTAACAGATAAAATCCCTTTTCCTCTTTCTGGTAGACTATTTTCACAATTTTCAGTACAGCCCACATGGAAATGTCCTGAGTGGGTGAGTAATGAATCTGCCAAATGACCAGCTGTTATCTCTTCATGGCTTGTTGCAAAGCAGTAGCCAATGAGGTAATGCATTACCTTGCATTTGCTTCCTATTTGTCCCGCCTCACTTCCCTCTACCCTCATTCTTGCTGCTCTGACATTGCACCTCCCATCAAAGAATTAGCATTTAATGTTTGCCTCAAGCTCTGTTGTTTAAGGAACATGGAGCAAGTCACAAATATATAAAGGATTCTGAAGAAACCATGTAAATTTTTACTTTAAGTTTATAAAAATTATTCAAGGAAAAATATCAGAATATTGTTAACTCCAGGGGACAGCATGTGGGGGGAGTTGTGTAAGGTAAGCATTTTATATAATCATGGTATATCATCTAGCTCTGCAGGAAACAATATTTACATAATTATAATAATGTAAACACTAACCACTGATATAAGTACAAACTGTGGATTAATTAAATTTGGTAGATGGAGAGTAGAGGAGGAGTGTGAGAGCTTAAATTATCTCTACCAGGTAATGAGAAAGAAGGATCACACATTCAGAATCCTATTCTTAGCCCTCAAGTAATTCAATGTGTGATCTTGCACAAGTTGCCTAATTTACCTTTGTCTCCGTCTCTCCATTTGCCATATGGAAATAATACCTGTCATGCCTTTTGCAGCAGGGTTGTTATAAAGGTAAAATGAAATATGTGTGGAAGTATACTGAAAAACAGAAAGAGGCATGAAAACCAGAAGCAAATTCAGAGCAGCATTTTCGGATCAAAGGAATAAAAGTGGGATATGAATTCAAATCCTCTACGTAACATTTCTTTGAAAGCTAAACTGAATAAGGCAAAGCTAAGAATTTCAACAATGTTATGATCCTTTGGTATTTAAAAACAAACAAACAAACAAACAAAAAACCTCTTTTCCCTAGGAAGAAGGAAGATATAACCATGCCTGGCTCCTATAGGTAATTCTGATTAAAATAACCTAACTTGTTTCCTGGCTCTAATCTCTCTTCCCACCAATATCTCTATCTAGCTTACCATTCTTAACCTAACTCTTTATCTTGTTATCCATAGATCAGGGACCTAAAAAGTCTCCAGATCCCTCAATTAAGGTTCTATCTTCTCTCCATAAACTTGTATTAATTTCTCTGGTCCACTCAGATTTTGTTTTTCCCCCCTCTTACAAGAGTCAACTTAATTTTTTTTCTTGGAAGTATAACCAATAGTCAACTTTTAATATTAGATTAAATTCTACCTTGTCTTTACAAATCTTGACTCCCTCAGGCACTGCATAAATTTGAGAATATCAAACATGTCTATTGCTTCTCCCTAAGTGCTAAGCACAGTTCTAATCAGGTGGCAGGTATTTAAAAACAAAAAACAAAACAAAACAAAAAAAAACATAAATGAATGGAAGAGAAATTCCTTACTTAACCTCTTTAAGCTTCTAGTTTTTCTTCTGTACAGTGTAAACAATACCTTACCAAGATACTATGAGACTTTTAAAAATCATACATATGAGAGAGTCTAGCAAAATGTCTAGCATGTAGATAGCATTCAATAAATGTTTGCTGAATCTAGATACTAAAATGTGGATAATATTCATCTCATATGATTGGTTTGAGGATTAAATAAGGATGTGTTAACATGCTTTAAAACCAAAACACTAGTCAAAGCCAAAGAATTATCATTAAAAAGTACAACATAAAGAAACAGAATGGTAGAGGAAACTAGCAGGGAGCCAACTCAGAAGCAGTAGCCCCACGGGAAATATATAGTGGATTTAATAAGATTTCTGGCCTCTGAAAAGCTTCTTTCTTAGAGAAACTGAATGAATACCTGAGACTTTTCGCCTAAAGAGGTGAGATCCTAATACCTCAAGTACATGCAAGTCTTGAAGCAGATGCTTTTGTACTGTGTGATTCAAAAGACATTGTTTGCAATTGACCCATTTAAGAAATATATACCCTCTGGCCCAGAGAATATCTTTGGTAAGCCATCTCCAAGTGGGGTGATGCAAGAACTAGTCTGAGTATTCGATTTCAGAGCCCTATGACTCATCTACTGTTGAAGAGTAGCTCAAAACTAAAAGTAGTCCAGAGGTACCTGGGTGGCTCAGTCGGTTAAACGTCCAATTCTTGGTTTCAGTTCAGGTCATGATCTCATGTTTCGTGAGTTCGAGCCCCACATTGGGCTCTGTGCTAACAGTAGAGAGCCTGATTGAGATTCTCTCTCCCTCTCTCTTTCTCTTAAAACAAATAAACATTTTAGGGTATTCCATAAAATAAAGGAGGTAGACCATAGGAGCTCTAAGACATTTCAATTCTGAAATTTGGAGATTCTTCTGTACTACGAAAACTTATTGGAGCAGCAGAATTTGAGAAACAGACTGCCACTACTGAAAACTAGGAAACCAGCAGTAGCTCTGGAGGAGAAATTATCAGTCCCCGTGCCTCTGTCAGAGATGTAGACCAATGTCGCAATTCATCTCTCACGCAGTGCCCTCTGCTTACATTCTAATAAAAAAATATTCTCCACTGAAAGCCACTAAGGGAACCTGAATATTTCCCCTTGCCACAGTCTTATGCAATCATCTTAAATTCCTGTTCATCCAAAAGCTATAATTGTTTTAAACATATTCTGTAGGATTTATGGCTTCTTTTATCCTCATAATCTGAACTGCTTTTATTGAGAGGACATGTAAAGAGTAAAAGACAGGTAGGTCCACCATCACATACTTAGCACTGGCCTGCATGTCAGAAGACTTGGATTCTTGTCCAGACTTTTCTAATGACTTGCTATAAAATCCCTTGACAAGGCACTTATCCTTTTGCTATTCTCCTTCTGGGTCTCTGTTCTCTCTCTCTCTCCCTCTTTTTACAGTGAAGATCTTTTCAAGTCTACAAACCTATGAAATCATTCCAAACTGTAACCATCACTGTTAAAGAATCTACACTAAATGAAGAGAGCAACTTAAGCATCTGCAAGCATTCTAAGTTTCTTGCAGAGATTTAGAAGCATTGACAGCCTAAGATCTCTAAGATTGGTTTGTGTTATGCAGGTCCAGGGCCCACTTGGAGCTCTCCAGGGTACTGATTTCATCTCTGGCTGGTATTTGCCCTTCTACTCTGGACTTCCCAAGTTTCCAAATCTATCAATCACCAGCCAGAGGTGTGACACAAATATATGCACTGCCCAATGGATATATGAACAAACGAAAAGGAAGAATGTCATAACAGAGAACAACATAGGACTAGCTGCAAAACAAAATGAATTCCAAACCACAGTTTTCATTCAACACGTACTAGCCATTTTACAGGAAGTAATGTACCATTTCGTTTACAAACTCCAGGTCATCTTTAGCATTCCAATACCAGACCAGAACCCAAGTCTCTCAACCTTCAATCTAATGTTCTTTCCACAATTTCTCTCTACTTCTCTTTTGATCCCAAATGTTAAATTTCCCAAAGTTATATACTAAGCTGGTAAGAATTCAGGCTGTCTTATAATACACCTAGCACAATGGACTAATATACCCTCCCTAAGTGTTCATTGATATTTGTTGAATGAATGATAAAGATGAGACCATAAGCAGGGCACCTGCGTGGCTCAGTAGTTAAGCATCCAACTTCAGTTAAGGTCATGATCTCAGGGTTTATGAGTTTGAGCCTCCCTTCAGGCTCCATGCTGACAGCTCAGGGACTGCAGCCTGCTTTGGGTTCTGTGTCTCCTTCTTCTCTCTGCCCCTTCTCTCTCTCTCTCTCTCAAATAAATAAATAAATAATCATACATTTAAAAAAAAGATAGAACCATAAGCATCTCTAAACTTCAAGTTTCACCATGTCTCACCTGCATATTCATGAAACTCTGATAATCCCATCTTACATGGAACTCAAAAGACTGACACCTAAAGCTCACAGAGTGTAGGTCTGCGTATGATTGCAAAATTAATAAACCAACTGATATAATGACTAAAAGTACACATATACTGTGTTGGCTACTACAATTCCAATATAGCAATTATAAACAGAGGTTTGAAATTGGACAAACTTGATTTGAACCCTAATTATCACTTACTAGCTACATGACTTGGGCGTGTTACTTACCTTGCCTATGCTATGCTTGACTTAGTTGTAAAAAAAGGAAAAAATAGTATATGCCCTCATAAGCCTGCTGAGAGGATTAAATACTGCATTAAAGCATCTTACTGTGTAACTGGAACAAATGCCAGGCACACAATTAGTGCTCAATAAAAGTTAGCTATTGCTGTCATCTTTATAATAAATCACTGGACTCTATAACTGAATTGGAGACTTTATATGTTAAAAACAATCTCAAAAGAATTTTAAAAAAATTTGTAGTTAAAAAAATGAAATCTCATACCATCCCCTTGGTAAAGAAAAACATAGAAAATGCTGATTGCCTCATTTTATTTTTAAAAAATTTTTTAATGTTTTTATTTATTTTTGAGAGAGACAGAGACAGAGCATGAGAGCAGGGGAGGGGCAGAGAGAGAGGGAGACACGGAATCTAAAGCAGGCTCCAGGCTCTGAGCTGTCAATACAGAGCCCAATGTGGGGCTCAAACTCATGAACCATGAAATCATGACCTGAGCTGATGTCAGAATGAACCACCCAGGCATCCCTTGATTGCCTCATTTTAAAAAGGCACAGACAGGCTAACTCTTATAGCTGGGGTCACACACAAAATGCTCAATCCCCTAAAGACAAGTAATGGGTACTTTGCCTCTAAGGCATAGCAAAAGGTTGGAATATGCAAAGTATGTAACTTGTAGAGGGTCTCCCAATCAGGTAAGGGGGGGGGGGGATAGGGAACTAAAGCATTTTCACACCAGATTTGCTAATTTATAAGTTATTGAACCACCTTAAATCTGAATAGCTTAGAGCAAAAAGTATGTTAATGCTCTCTTCGAATTAAAAAGAAAATTTACATGATGCCTCCCTGCTATCTACAACCATGTGAGAAAGACACCAGAACTTTACCTCCTATTTTAATAAAAGAAATTTACCTTAACAAATCCTCCAGATGATTTTGAATGCACACTAAAGTTTGAGAACCACTGTCCTGTCCCTATTCCCCTCCTATTTTCTTTTGCCTCTCTATTCCACTTGTATTCCATGACCTAGGATTTCAAGAGCCTAAATTTCCTTTATCTTTTACCCTCTCCACTTGATAAAACCTCAAAAAAACCTTGATAAGCTCAATTATCCACCTTCTCCAAGTGTACCCCAAGTTGCTAATAAATGAAAAAAAAAAAAGCAGGGCAGACTGGCACCTTAACAAGGCTTTCAACTGTCAATAAATCACGTGTTTGGTCAAAAGGCAATGGTAATTTTAAATCCTATTTATTCCCTTCAAATAGCACCCCTTCCTTCTTCCTTCCTTGTTCTCAGTAGATGACCTAACCTCCTACTTAACAGAGAAAATAGAATCCACCAGATGGATATATCTCAACTTCGCACCATCTAATCTACACAACTTTCTGTATCTTCATCCATATTCTCCTCCATCTCTTCTGTTAAAATAATAAATCAAGTGGCCCTCCTCTTATCTAAGACCAAAACCACCTGTGAGCTGGACCTAAGTCCTTCTTGCTGTTAAAAATAACATTATTGGGGCACCTGGGTGGCTCAGTTGGTTAAATGCCCAACTTCGGCTCCGGTCATGATCTCACAATTCATGAGTTCGAGCCTCTACATCGGATTCTGTGCTGACAGCTCAGAGTCTGGAGCCTACTTCAGATTCTGTTCCTCCTTCCCTCTCTGACTCTCACCTGCTTATACTCTGTCTCTCTCAAAAATAAATAAGCATTAATTTTTTAAAATAATATTATAAATTATTCTTCTCTCTCCATATTATTTACCTTTTGCTTCAATTACTTGTGGCATATGATCAGTACCTTAGTATATACAATGAAATGCCATGCAGTCATGAAAAAAATGAATAAAGTAGTTCTTTCTGTCCTCATATGGAATACAATACACATTCCTGAAGTTCAAACCCATATACCCAACTGCTCATAATTATCCTTTAGATGGATGTGTCATAGGCACTTCAATGTCACATGTCTAAAATAACTCTCCTCATCTCCCTCTAAAATCTCTTCCTTTAGGCTTTTTTGTATTCCTCAACTCCTAAACATCATCTGTATCCACCCAAGTGCATATCCAGAAATCTAGGTGACATATTTTGCTACATCCCTCTCCTTCATCTCCTATCTAATCAATCATCATGTCTTGATAACTGCATCTATTAAATATTTCTTATGTTATCCCACCTCTCTCCATCTCCACTGCCACTATATTAGTGCAAGCCAACATCATCTCTCACCTGGGCTTCTGAAATTGCCTTTTAATCATTTCCTAGCATCCACATTTCCCCTCCTCCAATTCAGTCTCCACTAGATTGCAGCCAGAGCAGTCATTTCAAAAAAATATCTAATCATGGCTCTTTCTCATCTATCAAAACTGTTACAGTGTCTCATTTCTATTAGAATAATAGATATGAGATAATATACAAAATACTTAGCAAAACTTAGAAGCCTCTGCATGATCTAAACCTTGCTTACTCTATTCTCATTTTACATGACTCTACTCTCTACATTCCAGTCATATGGAAATGCATTTCTTCAAACTATGGTCTTTCCTTTTCAAAAGCTTCACAAATGTTCTTTCTCCCAGAATGTGGTTCCCCTCATTTGCCTAGCAAACTCCTATTCATCCTTCAGGTCTCATTTGGAATGTAATATCCTCAGTGAAACCTTTTCCAAACCTTCAGATTTGGTCAAGCCAATTTTATCCCTCCCCCCAATTCACCAGACATTCGTCCATGTATTCATTCAAAAAATATTTATTGAGTACGTGACTATACAAGTTGCTGTGCTAGGTGCAGAGAATATAACTGAACAATACTGAGTCTCTTTCCTGATTAAGTATATATGCTAGTGTAAAATATAATAACTATACAAATAATTATTTAATTTCAGTTATAATAAATACCACTGTTAAGAAGTACAGGGTACTTTGAGAATGAATAAATATCTGGTAAGTGGGGAAAGGAACGAATTCCTTTGGCTCCAAAGTCTAAGCTTATTTTTCCATTACACTATGCTATAAATTCAACCTTCACTTTATTTCTAACCATAACTGATTTTAACTTTTTCCTTCATAACTTTAGCAGATTCAAATTCTGCATAGTTCTTTCTTGTGCTTCGGGGAGGCAGTCCTAAGCTCCCCACCACTCAACATGGCAGTACTCCAACCCCACTAGGTCCACAAATCAAATGACTATGAATACTGTTCTGGGCATGGGGTGTGGGGGGACTGTGGAGGGGAGGTAAATGACATAAAAAATAGTTAAAACACAATGCATGGCTATGTGCAGAGGACTATGGGAACAGAAAAGATGGAAAGATTAATTTTGTCTGGGGCAATAACATGCAGAAGCACTATGTAAAATGCAAACCATTAGTCAAATGACAGTTATTAGTGGTGGCAGTACTGATAGTGATCTCTCTAAGCAATAAAATCCTTCAACGACAAAATAAAACAAAACAAAAATCAACTATTCAAATAGAAAAACAATATGGCCATTTATTTAACCCAGAAAAGAACACCTGAAATACACTTCTCTTCATNATGTGGAGGTTCCTCAGGAAAATAACAGTATCTCACTTTAATTCACTTTACATTTTAACAAATCTCTTATTTGCAGCAAATGACAAATTATGTATTTTACTTTTTATTCACTTTCTTTTACTGTATCAGAAAAATGTTAAATTCTGAGTTCTAATTTATTATGATCATATCTCAGTCATTAAGCAGTCACTGAGGTTAAAAAAAAAACACTAAAATACTAAATGCAGTAAATTCCTTTTAAGTTCATTTTAAGCAGATTTTGTTACACCACCAGTAGAGCCCCCTAGTGGTGGTATAGGGGAATGACTGGATTGAAAGTAAGGGACTAAGACTCAAAATTACTGGAAAATCCAGGCTGGGAACCTCTGGATCATATAATCCTTAAGGCATACTGATTTATGATTCCAGCCCTGACACTTCTTAACTGAATGACCTGCAGTACATTTCTTAACTTTTGTAATCTTTGATCCCTTCATACATAAAATAGAAATGATAACAATATCTGATAATTTAATCGTAAGAATTAAATAAAATATGTAAAGAGATTAGCACAGTATATAGCATGCACACAGCTAGTACTCAATAAATAGTTACTATATTATTATTATTACTCTTTCAGCTCTAAAATTCTATGAATTTTATAAACCCAATACCATAGAGCACAATAAAATATAGAAAATCTACATTATAGGTATTGTTCTTATTCCCCACTAGGAGGAATGTGCTGTAGTTCACAGTAAGAAATCAGGACCAGGTAGACTTATAGTTAAAAGGGATGCCAATGGCTGGTCTAGAGATCTCAGTGCCTCCACACTACGTGACTATCACCCAATATGAAAAGACTCCTCCTATTTTTGAGGGAATCTAATGTTTAAATAAATGTCTTTATAAGATCCCAAATATCTCCTATCTATTCCCCTAATTCTTTCCTATGAAAGGATGGAAAATAGCTGCTTAGAATTATTTTGACCACAGAGCAAAATAATTTGAGAGTTACTAAATCGCTTCTGGAAACTTTACTTTTCCACAAGGATTTATTTCAAATCTTTCAATATCCTAATTACTCAGGTAGTGGAAAAGACAAAATGAAACCTAATATTCCACCAGGAGTACAAACAAGTTTGACTTACAGAAGAATTCCCATTCTTTTTTGCCTTTGCTCATCATGTTCATGTTCATGCCTTGCCTCTCCTCCCCTCATCTGCATCCTACCCATCCTTTAAGGTCAAAATTACACTTTTTTTCTGACCTCTGATTTCATTCCACCATTTGACTTTGTGAGTTGAACAAAAGAGTTACCAACATCAGCATCCTAAGAGAAAAAACTAAAACTCAGAGATTGAGATTTGGCCAAGTTTACAAAAGTGGTCAATGCCAATACTATGATTTTATAAACCCACTGAAATGTAAGATTTAACTATATGAAAATACAGCAACAATCTAGTAGCACCAAGAATATCTAAACCACCAATCTGGATTATTCTGATGAAAATATCCAGTTTATCTCAAACACATATCAAGATAGTAGTAAATTTTAATGAGCCCAGTGTAGTCATTTTAAAGAGAAAAAAAATACTCAGAAAAACTTAAGCAATGTCACTTTTTCAATTAGAACTCTTACATTTGCAAGTGTAAACTAGGCAAATATGTAATTTACTAATTCACATATTTGAAAAGTCCAGGTTTTGAGTTCAACAGATTTTAGGAGTTCAAAGGAGCTGGATGTTCTCCATCTGCTTTGGCTTCACTCCCAAGCAGAACTTCTCCTGAGGACCCTGGTCTTAGATACTCCCTGGTTCATATCCAATATATAAAGAATACATATCTTCTCAAAAAAAACTAATCTAAAATCAGAGTCATAGATCCAAACTGAGATTGGTGCCCATCCCTAAGTCAGATTCCATGATCAAAAGAATGTAATACTCTAATTAGCAAAACATGAACCACATGTCCATCCCTGGAGCCAGGGGTAAAGTGGGCTCTGTCCAAATCTCAAAGCCTGAATTTCAGGGAGGAGATGGCTCCCCAGAGTAAAATCTGGGTACTGATGCTAAAAAAAAGGGGGGGGGGAATGGACACTGGGAGGCAAAACCAAAAACAACAATAGTCTACTATAATCATATAACTCAATAGTGTCATATCTGGACCAGAACTTGCACTGTGACTCCTAATTCAGTGTTCTTTCTATTATACTATGCTATCATATTATACTATTCTTCCAAGAGGAAGAAACTGTAAAAGAGGATCTCAATCAGCTCTGTCTTGAATTATCTAAAGCTTAAAATGTTTTGCTTTGCTTCTTAAAAGCTATTTTCATGAAAAGACAGCTTCACAAAACTCTCCAGGAAATAATTCTGCTCCATATGGAGAGCTTCAGAATCACTTTTCAAGATGGTCTTGGCCTTATGAACTACTTCTCATCTACACCTGGCAGGATCAGCCATATAAAATAGTGGGTAACATATAATGTCGAAGATTAGGGGGATCAAAAAGCTTGCAATTCAAACCTCTACCTCGCCTATTAATATTTTTTTAATTCTACCACCAAATTCAATAGGCTTCGGAAGTTCTACTGAGCTACCAGTTTTCTTACAAAAATACAGACGTTCTAGGAAGAAAAACACCTTTAATTTATCCACTCAGCCAACATTTAATGAATGTAAAGCAGAAAGCTAGGAGGTATTTTGGGTATAAGAATGAGTAAGAGAAACCCTTCCTTCTGAGGAGTTTGCAGTTTAGGAAGAAGACATCTAACATAATTATAACATATTGTGAAAGAACTATGATAGATCTCTTATAAAATGATTTGGTCCACAGCACAGCAATCACTTCAGAAGAGAATTAAGTGAGAGAGTCAGTGGACAAGATGGCCCAGAGATGTTGTGGGTTACATCACAAGAGATAATAATATCACTGAGAAGATGCAAGAGACCAAAGACAAACTTTGCCTTACAAATGCTGGCATTGTAACCTGGCAAGTGGGGAAGTGTGAGAAGAGGAAAACAGAAATTCACCTAACAATTAATTAGCAGATGTTACATGTAAGGATTCCTAGTAGGTAATATGGAAAACAAAAAAATGACAAGATAAGATTCCCTTCTTCAAGAAGCCTACAATATACGTGGGCAAATAAGAAACAGGCAGAAATTACATAATAAAAAACAGATTTTTTTTAAGTGCAATAAAATTCAAACAGATAAACTGCTATAGAGTTTCATATGAGAAAGAGATAAAGAGACAGAGAATATCAGGGATAGGAAAATCCAGGAATGTATCATGAAGAAGGTGTGAATATGTAGGAGGGAAGGAATAGGTAAGGATGCTGGAGGAGACAGATGCTGAACATTCATCCCAAAAGATAGGTCATAAGAGACTTCTGGCCCTCATTTGACTAATCCATGTTTCACATCTTTAACTAACCTAGTGGGGATGGACCATCACAATTCAATGCCCAGTCACTCTGGGGGCTGAAAATTAAGTTCTTCAGGCAACCTACAGAAGGGAAAAATAAAAGCACATAGCTGATAACAACATGACTGAATAGTTTTAAAACACAACTTTTTAATTTTATTTTTCAGAGCCTTATTTTCTGACCTGTAAAATATGGATAAATAACCCTTACTCATATAAAGTTGTTTGAGGCAAAGTAAAATAACATACTAACGTGCTTAAAACATGTCTGGTATATAACAGACCTTTTAGTAAATACTAAGTTTTCTTACCTTCTGTTTTAATTTCCGAAGGCTGCCATTACATATCACCATAAATGTAGTGGCTTAAAACATCTAAAATTTATTCTCTCACAGTTTTAGAGGCTAGAAGTCTGAAATCAAGGTGTTGGCAGGGTTATGTTCCTTCTGAAGGCTATAAGGAACCCTAGATTGCTTAATTCTTGCAGCTTCTAGCGGCTATCAGCAATCTCTGTTTCCATCTTCACATGGCCTTCTTTCTGTTTCTCTCTGTATCCCCTCTTCTCCTTATAAGTACCACCAGTCTGTGGATTTAGAGTCCACCCTATATCTAGGATGACTTCATCTCAAGATCCTTCAATAATTACATCTATAAAGATTCTATTTCCAAGAGAAAAAAAAAAAAAAGGTCACATTCTAAAGTGCTGGGTGGACATGAATTTGGGGGGACATTATTCAACCCACCCAACCTCCCTTCTTCAGATTCATTTGAGTTTGAAAGAGTCCCATCATGTTTTGTAACTGTCCAGTTCACAGGAAGACCTTACCTTCTCAGTGCACTCCCACAATATTTCCATGGAATTAAGTAACAATATCAAAAAATACCTTAAGGAAAACTGGGATTTTAAGAAGGCCTGAGGCAAGTCAGCATTTTCCACAGACCCAAAAACCTGAGCTCCAGTTCTCTCTCTACCAGTAGCAACCATGGGACCTTGGGCAAATTACATCAACTCTTCAAGATTCAATTTCTCCATTTTTAAATGGGAATATTTAAAAAATGGGGGAGAATTAAGATATAAATAAAATATACAAATACTAATTATTATTTACAAGACTTTCAATGTTTAATTATTTCACAAAATATACTGGTAAGTGCCAGGCATCATCTTAAATACCATGGTCTATGACCTCAAAGGACTTACAGTCCAATACTAATATATAAATAAAGATTATGAAATACCTTACCACTGAATTATTTGGAAATTATCGTATATGTTTCACAGAGTCGAGATGACAGTGACCAATGCTATCTTGAAGGAGGAAGAAATTGAGCTAAGTCTTAGAAGGCAGATAGGTTTTAGCTAAAGAAGAACAGAATGAATGCTGGGGAAGAAAATAAGACATTAATAGGCCAGATATAACAAATTTCAAAGCTAGACAGTATGCCTAGACTTGAAGCAGAGCAGCAGATACGACAGGTACCTGAATGAAGAGTGCCATGATGAAAGCAGGATTTTAGGGGGAAAAGCCTGGCAGCATTTACAGTCTAGATTGGCAGGAGAGAGACTAAAGGCAAGGATATCAACTAAAAGGCTGTGGCCCTAATCCAGAACATGTTCATCTTCACTGGTTGCTAAAATCGTGACTGGCAGCAAGATCTGTAACTTCTGGAAAGCCGCTTACTTCTCAGGTAGTAATTCCAAGTCCTTCCCAGGGATTTTTCCTCTGCTGACCTCACTAAACCAGTCACTGGATGGTAGAGAAGCTTCCATTTCACATCTCATCTTCTCAGTGCAGAAAAGAAGCATGGAGGACACATAGGCAATCCAATCCAATGGAAAAATCCTCTCTAAAGCAACACTGATGGGACGAGTCATCCATTGGGAGTTAAGAGCCTCTGCTTAAACATTTTAGCCTTAGAAATGACCATTTCATCAAAGCCACTATCTCTGCAAATGACCAACGTCAAATATATCATCAGCTCCTTGAAGGAACACTTGGCCCCCCTGAGTCCTGGACAGTTCTTCATCTGGGAGGATGAGAGTTAGCCACTGCTAGGGTAGAAGGAGGAATAACAGGATCCTGCAGCTTTTGAAAGAGATTCAAACCATGCCCAGTAGTGGCTGGCTGCAGGGAGGCAGGTCTGAGTCAGTCTGTCAGGTGATGAAATCCTCACTCCATCTGCTCTGAAGGAGTTGTCTGCCAAGTTTGATGCCTGCACACATGAGCTCCCACTCCCACACCCACCACTTTCTCCTCTGAGAAGCAGAAACAAAATCTGTTTCAAATCTTCATCTTTTCTCCTCTTCCCAAAGCCCAGCTCTATAAAATTACCTTTTCAGTTACAGATTATGGAAGAGAATAGAGAAGCACATATTCCTCTAATGACTTCAAATAGGCAAGATGGCTATAATAAAACATACATTAAGCAAAGGCTACTTGGCATCTCCATTGTTAACACATTAGTTTCTTGCTGGGACTTAATTCTATCCCTCTTTTCTTTTCTTCCTTTTTTCTTTTCTTTCTTTTTTTTCTCTTCCTCCTTTTTAGAATGAAACACTAGATATGTTTTCTAAATGTAACATGCATACATATACATATATATAAAATATATATACCTACTAATAAAAAGAACTTTCATGGACCTACCATTCACTTTAAGGAATAGAACTTGCCAATACCACTAAAGATCTCTACCACACCCTCCTGCCTCACCTGGTTTCCATCAGAAGTAACTAATCACCATTCTTATCTCCTATTCATCAAAACTAGATTTATTTGCCAATCCAAAGACCTCCTACCTCCTATTTTTCCATTCCAAAGTCTGCTTTCACTGCCATTTCTGCAACTACACACTTGCCATCTCTCATCAAATTCCAATCACCTTTGGAAAGCTGAATGCCCAAACAATCCTAATTCATTATAATCAAACTGCTGAACACTCAAAGAGCCTCTCCTCTTCAAACATGAGCACAAATCTCCTAAATCACTAACTGGTATACTTCATACCTAATCACTCCATACTTTATCATCATCATCATCATCGTAAACAATGAATATTCCAGGCTCCCCCAACACCAGTGCCCACCATTGTTAGAGACCTAGAATCTCACTCTACAGCTTCCAAGTCATCCACAACTAGACCATTAACTACTCAAGGGCAGGAAATATGTCTTCTTTAAGCCTGAGGCTTAAAGATGGCTTTGATTAAAGATGGATTTGATTTAGGGGTTAAGTTCTGATCCTATTGATACCAAAAAAGAGTGGCCATACAATTATACCCACAACAGGTCCAGTTCTGTTACTACATACATAAAGCTAATTTTACAACTCAGGACATATCTTCAAAAAATCCATTGCTTTATTTGGTTCCATCTCAATTCTTTTCCTTGCAGCATCAAACCCTATTTAAGAGAGGATAAGTGCCGAACAACCAAAACAAACAAACAAACAAACAAGTAAAAAAAAAAAAAAAAAAAAAACCTTTGCCCCTTTGTTTTCTCATCTGCAAGATAGGGACATCATTACCTAGCACAGAGTCGAAGACAAAATGACCTCCACCTAGCACAAATGTAGAAGTTTAAATAAGGTTAACATATGTAAGGCCTTTAGCAAGTTGCACATAGCAGTTGGTGGAATAATATGAGACACCTTACATTTCTCCTTGCATAATGTCAGAAGATCTACTAAACATATCCCAGCTATAAACAAAATGTTAGCGAACCAAATCTAACAATACATGAAAGGGATTATATATAATGATTAAGTGAAATTTATCCCAGGAATGCAAGGTTGGTTCAACATATGAGTATCAGTCAATGCAATACCCCATATGAATAGAATAAAGGACAAAAACCACATGGTCACTTCAACAGACATGGAAAAAGCATTTGACAAAATCTAACACCCTTTCATCATAAAAACACTCAGCAATTTCGGAATCAAAAGGTACTTCCTCAATCTTATAAAGGGCATCTATTTAAAAAAAAAAAAACAAACACCAAAACCATTATGCTAATGGTGAAAGACTAAAGGCTTTCCCCCCAAAAGATCAGGAATAAGACAAAGATGTCTGCTCTCTCTACTTTTACTTAGTACTGTACTAGAGATTCTAGCCAGGACAATTAGGCAAGAAAAAGAAATAAAAAGCATCCAAATTGGAAAGGAAGAAGAAAAACTACCTCTACTTATAGATGATAGGATCTTATATATACAAAATTCTAAGAAATATATATATATATACAATTAGATAATTAAATTAATAATTAATAAGTGAGTTCAGCAAGGCTCCAGGAGATAATCTATATGCAAAAGTCAGTTGTATTTCTATATATAATAATAATTCAAAAATAAAATAAAGAAAATTAAATTAACAGAACTCCATTTATAATAGCACCAAAAATACTAAAATTATTAGGAATAAATGTGGAAAAGGAAGTACAAGGCTTATTCAAGGAAAACTACAAAACATTGTTTTGAAGAAATTTTTAAAAAATCAACATAAATGGGAAAGACAACTATGTCCATGAATTGTAAGACTTACTAGATGTCAATAATCTTCAAAGTAATCTATAGATCAATGCAATCTGTATCAAAACTCCAGCTCTTTTTGCAGAAATGGACAAACTGATCCTAAGTTGACAAACTGGTCCTAGGATCTATAAGAAAATTCAAGAGACCCAAAATAGACAAAACTCTCGGAAAATAAAGTTGGAGGACTTAAACTTTCCAGTTTTAAAACTTACTACAAAATTACATAATGAAGACAGTGTGGTGCAAGTACTGGGATAGAAAATGAATCACTGGAATCTGCTGGACCAACAGAATAGACTGAAAACCCAAAAATGAATCCATAATTCTACCCTTAATTGATTTTCAACAAGTGTGTCAAGACAATTCAATGGAAGAAACAAGAGCATTTCTAACAAATGATGCTGGGAAAAACAGATATCCACATGAATAAGAACCAACACATAAAAATTAATGCAAAATGGTTCAAAACTGCAAGCATGAGAGATGAAACTATAAAACTCCTAGAAGAAAACATAGGTTATGTAAATATTTGTGACCTTGAAATAGGAAATGGTTTGCTAGTTATATACCAAAAACACAAGAAATAAAAGAAACAATAAATTGGACTTCATCAAAATTAAAAACTTCATGCTTTAAAAAGCAATGTCAAACAACCACAATGTCAAACAGTAAAGACAAGAAAAAGTGAACAGACAACCCAATGAATGGGAGAAAATATTAGCAAATCATATCTCTGGCAAGGTACTTTTATATCTATAACACATAAAGAACTCTAACAACCAAGACTCAATTAAATCAACCTAATTAGCCCAATTAAAAAATGGGAAAGGATGTGAATAGACATTTCTCCAAAAAAAAAATACAAATAGTCAATAAGCCCATGAAAAGATGATCAGCATCATTAATCAGTAGGTAAACATAGGTCAAAATCACACACATACTAAGATATCCATTTAAAAAAAGACAATGTGTATCATCACGGACATAAAGAAAGTGAAACCATCATATATTCCTGGTGGGAATGTAAAATGGTCAGCCACAATGGGGCGCCTGGGTGGCTTAGTCGGTTGAGCGTCTGACTTTCACTTGGGTCATGATCTCGCAGTTCATGGGTTCAAGCCCCGCGTCGGGCTCTGTGCTGACTGCCAGCTCAGAGCCTGGAGCCTATTTCAGAGTTTGTATCTCCCTCTCTCTCTCTCTGGCCCTCCCCCGCTCACGCTGTCTCTCTCTCTCTCTCCTAGAAATAAATAAAAATATTAATAAAAATAAAATGGTCAGCCACTTTGGAAAACTGTTTGGCAGGTCCTCAAAAACTTAAACATAGAGTTACTATAAGACCCAGCAATTCTACTCTCAATACCTAAAAGAACTGAAAACATATGTTAATGTAACAATTTGTACACAAACACTCATAACAATGTTATTCATATAGCATAGAAGTGTTAAAAACCCAAATGTCCATCAACTGATAAATGGATAAATAAAATATGGCAATCCATATAACAGAATATTGTATAAAAAGGAAAAAAGCATAAAACCCGTAATAAGGAACCAACTCTTGATTTCAGCTCAGGCCATGATTACACTATCAGTTTGGAGCCTGCTTGGGGATTCTCTCTCTCTTTCTCTGCACCTCACCTGCTCACTCTCTCTTTCTCTCTCTCAAAATAAACTTAAAAAAATAAAGGAACTAAGCACTAATAGATGCTACAGTGTGGATAAACCTTGAAAACACTATGTTAAGTGAAAGAAGCTGAACATAGAAGAAAGAGTCACATATTATATAATTCCACAAATATAAAATGTCTAGATTAGGCAATACAAATCCCTGGGGCTAGGGAAAGGGAGTATGGAGAATGACTGCCAATGGGTATGGGGTTTCTTTCTGGAATGATGAAGATGTTCTGGAATTAGACAGTGGTGATGGTTACACAATCTTGCGAATATACTAAAATCAGTCAATTGTACACTTTAAAAAAGTACGCTGTTTTTATTTTTGGAGAGAGAGAGAGAGAGAGAGAGTGGGCATGAGTGGGGGATGGGGGGCAGAGGGAGAGAGAGAATCTCAAGCAGGCTCCGTGCTCAGCAGGGAGCCCAAAGTGGAGCTCAGTGCTACAACCCTGGAATCATGGTCTGAGCCAAAATTGAGTCGAACACTCAACAGACTGAGCCACCCAGGTGTTCCAAAGGTGAATTTTATGGTATTAAAATTGCATCTCAATTTTTTTTTTAAAGAAAGCCCTAGCTATATAGCATATCAATCTCTTGCTCCGACTCATACCTGGAAATTATCTAAACTCATCATTAGCGACAGCATAATCTGTTTCATTCCCAAAGTGGGGTAAATACTAGAATTGCTTATAACTCATTACTTTGTATACCTTCTACCTCTGATTAAATGTCAATTCTCCAAAACCTCTTTTCTGACCTTGATGCCTGAAGTCCTTCCCCTAAGCTTTTTCCCACTCTGCTGTGAAATTTCTATGACTCTAATAGCATTTCTAATAGCATATCTAATAGCATAATTCTGCCTTCAGAGTCAAGAAGTAGACAAAACACGGATTTTCAATTCAGACAAAAATTCATATCCTCACCACTTTCTAGCTGTATGCAACTTTGGGGAAGTTACTTAACCATCTGCTTATATGTAAAATGGCAATAGCACCTCTTTGAAAGTGTAAGGATTCAATGAGATAATGTATGTTAAGTGCCTGGTCACAGTAACTTTTCAATGTCAGTTCGCACCTTCTCAGTTTTGTAAAATGGATGAAGCCGACATTGGCCCCAAATGGGCAGATACTGTGCCCCAACATGAAATGTCCCCAACCAGCAGATCTAGGGACTCATGAGATCTAGGGACATGAGGTCTAGGGACATCTCAAGGGCGCAAATGAAAAAAAAAGGAGCAAATGGGTGGGACATCTTCATACGTGCTTAATTTGGAACCTGATTCCCAACCTAATACAATTAACAGGCTCGTTATATCAGGTTCTGAGGCTCTCTAGGCAGGGAGACAGGTGTCTGACAGAAGAAAGAAAAGGCACACTGCTCCAATTACCACAAATACAATGCATTACAAATAAACATATGCTTCCTGGGACAGAATGAGAAGATCTGAGAAGCGTGAGCCACAAGGCTGACTCGAATTTTTCACACAGGAGGTAAAAGTACAATCTTGCCACTTCCACCTCTGATGATGAGTTTAAATGGTAAGGACACCACTGAGTTTATTACAGTGCGGAGACTGGCTGCCCATCAACAGAGCCTCTTTCACCCCCTTACCCTTTTGTTTTACACAAGCATTACACATATATCCAATACGCTAAGCCAATTAAGAAGAAAAAATTAGTATAGATCCAGGTCACCAAGGCTCTCTCTAATCAAAATCACTTCTGAATGTGTGAGCTTCACAACTGCCATAGCTACCATACAACACGGCTGTGTACATCAAGGGTCCTGAGTCTAGAGGAGCCTAAAATTCATTTAGCAGTGCTAATTCAAATCATATTCATAATTCTTCATTAGTACTCATCACTGTAACTCTAATGTTCAAGTCCCTTTAAAAAGGAGCCCATTGACCTCTCAACCCATATCATCTAGCATTCTTCTTTGTTCCCCTTTCCATCATACACTATATCTACACCAAGAATACAATATTTCCAAAATAACAATGTCTTTTTATGCTTTCCCCTCAATCTCTAATCTGCCCTGTGAATTTCTATTCTTCTTTTAAATTCAGCTCAGATGCCTCCTCTTTGATTAATCCTTCCCAATCTCCTAGACAAAATTAATTTTACCCCCTCCATCCCCTCAGGGTCAGAGGATAGCATGAAGGCCTTGTGCATACAAAGAAAATGTTAAAGGTAAAAATTTTGCTCATCCTTGTTGTGTCATTCATCACCTTTCACAAAGTTTTCACAAGTAGTACTTTCACTTATAAGAGATCTTCTAAGTCTAGTGGATTTCAAGAATATATTTGTTATATAATCCTTTGCTTTAACTAAAATATCAGGAGAAAGGCTAATACACACACAACAAATAAAACCAGAGTTACTCTGGTTGTAATAATACACAGAGGATCCAAAGCTATCTCCTATGTGGGTCTTCCCCCAGTAAGCCCTGAGAATGGTCCATGGAACCAGTTATTCCAACCCAACCCCCTCTTTTCATAAATTATAAAACTTCAATCAGAAGAAGGAACATGTCATATTTAAGGGCATACAATAATTTAGTACTAGGGCCAGGACCCAGGTCTCCTCCAGCTAGCCCTATTACATGTCATTCTTGCCTTCCTACTCTTGGGGGTAAAAAGCTACGGTGTGAGATAGAAATAAGAGGTTTAACTAGCCTTAAAAATTCTATGGCAGCTTCTTCTGTCAGCTTCTTCCGTCAGCCTGCCAGCTGGAGCAAAAGATAGGCCAGTATAATACCTACCCTGAGACAGTCTTAATGACTGGCTGCTCTAAGAGATTCAGTGGAAAGGCAAAAGGGACTGAGGGACTGGGATGGGGGAAGGTGTAGGGAGGGTTGTCTGGTTAGGAGGCTGCTGTTTACAGGGACACCTAAGTACTAAGTCTCAGAAGGGGAGTCATGTATATAATGAGCTTCCAGGGTCATCAAGAAGAGCCCCCTCTAGCCACCAAAAAAAAAAAAAAAAGCAAAAGGCACCTCACTGACAAAATGCAGTTTCTATGTGATGTGACTGGCTTGGATTCAAGATCTAGGTTGAATTCTGGTTGGCAATTATGAGCTGCCTGATAACCCCTGAGATCAGTTTTATGGCTTATAAAATCAAGGCAATAACACTAATTTCACGTGACTGTTATCTTCATTAAACAAGACAATGTAAGTAAAAGCAGCTAGGCAGTACCTGGTATATAGCACGCATTCAATAACCAGTAGTACTCTTCTCCCCCTATGTTAGATATGGCTCTCTCTGTTCAAGTTTCTTATAACATAAAAGCCTTTGATATTTAAAATACTGCAATACTGAGTTGTTATGTAACTCATTATGAACTGAATGCTTGTGTCTTCCCTCTACCCCAAATCCATGGGTTGAAGTCCTAATCCTCAATGTGACAGTATTTAGAAGTAGGGCCTTAGGGAAGCAAATAAGTTTAGATGAGATTATAAGGGTAGAACTCCACAATGGGATTTATGCTCTTTTAAGAGTCTGAAGAGACCAGAACTCTCTCTCTCTCTGCCATATGAGGATATAGCAAGAAGATAGCATCTACAAACCAAGAAGAGGATATTCACCAAAACTTGCTTGTGCTAGTTCCTTGATCTTGGGCTTTAAAGCCTCCAGAACTGTGAGAAATAAATTTCTTTCGGTTAAGCCACCCAGCCTATGTTATTTGTTATAGCCCTCAAGCTGGCAAATACACAAGTATTGGTAAGGAACTCTTATAGACTGCTAGTGGGAATGTAAACTGGTAAACTCTATAAAACTCTACAAAATAGTCTGGTAGTACCTATTAAAGCTGAACATACATATGCTCTATGTCAGTAAATTCCACTCCAAGGTATGAAACAAAAGCCTATATTCATCAAAGATATACAAGAATTGTTCACAGCAGCATTTTTTTATAACATCCCCAACCTGCGAACAACCTAATATCTATCAACAGAATAAATTGTGATATATTCAAAACATGGGATACAAATGAGCAATGAAAAAAAAAGTGAAGTAATGCTCCATTCAAGAGAACAGAAAAAAGTCATGAACATAATGTCAAAGAAAAGAAGCTGGACACAAGTCTATACTGCATGGTTCTATTTATATAAAGCTCAAACCCGGCAAAATTAATATATAGCGAAGGAAGTCAAAATAATGGTTATGTGTTGGAGGAGGAGAAGCAATGATGAAGGGGGTACTACAGAAGCTTAGCAGGTATTGGTTATGTTGTGTATCTTGACTTGGGTTGTACTTTATACTTTGCAAAAACCCAATCCACTAAACATTTATTATTCATGCACTTTAATACTTCAATGTTTAAAAAGTTTACAAGGAAAACAAGCCTCTTGAAGAGATGATAGATTGAAGGCCATAAGGCCCCAGAGCTCCTTTAGCCCAGGACTACACTCTGATATCCTTCTATCAACCCCTTCTTCACTGTCATGGTCCCACTAGTATAAGCCTCTAGTATCTCATAGACAGACAACCAAAATATGTTCCTAAAGTCTCCAGGCCAACACAAGTTCTTCCTCCTCAATTTTCTACATGGTCTCCAGATAAACATTCCAAGGAAGGCACTGATTAAATCACTCTCTTGCTCCAAAACCTTCACTATTCCCAAGTGACTACACTTCTGAGCTTTGCATTCAAAGTTCTTCTTATCAGATCTCAATCTACTATTCCAGGATCAGCTCATGATTCCTCTTTATCGAATCACTGCATCTGAACACGGCCCACTCTTTGCCATGCTTGTGTTGTTTTATCTTCCTCTTCTTGTTATTTTCATTCACCCCTAGGAAAAAGACTTAGGCAGAAAAAAACTAATCATTTACAAAAGTAGTAAAAAGCTTAACAAAGTCTATTTACTCCCCAAAGTTCCCTTCCCCAGCCCCCACTCCTGCCCTGCCATCCTCCATCCTTCCTCACTATTCCCTTGGGGGAAAATAACACTTTATAAGGTTCTATTTCATTTTTATATGATAAAGATTGGCAGCAAAATATAAAAAATAAATACCAGCTCCTGGGAAAAAATAAAAGTAGCATTATCTCCCTATTCTTGGATTCCTCCATGAGATGATGATGAGAACAATCATTTTTTTTCACATTGCGCTTTAGAGTTTACAAAGCACTTTCATAACCTACTCTATTTCAATAAAGTCTCACAATAACCCTAGAAAGTAGACATTCTCATTGACATTTATACATTATGACACCAAGGCTCAGGTGACCACTAAGATTACTTTCTAATTCTCATATTCCTGGGATTTTCACAATAGGTAAGGTTTATTTTGACAACCTCCTACTACTCTTCGGGAGCATCTCTCTCACCTCATCTCCACTCTTCCACCGCCAGGTGTCTATTGTATGTTCTCCCCATACAAAGTGTTGCTCTCATAGTGTGGTTATAATCTCCAGTATGTTGCCTGAGACCACCATAGTCATCCTCCTATAGATATTAATAAATTCCTAGAGGATTCCAAAATTAGAAAATCTTTAAGATCCAAAGAACAAATCTTAAGTGGTGACATAGGCAATTAAAGAAGAGGTGAGAATAATATTTAGAGAAGGAGTTTATCCAGTGCTCCCAAGAAATTCATATTCCTTCAACAATTTTTGAGGCCTACTGTCAGCCAGCATGCTAAAAGCTGAGGCAAAGAATGAAACATAGCCCTTGCTCTGAAAGAATTTACAGACTAGTATAGACCCCACCAGTGTCAGCCCGACATGTAGTACTGATTTTAGCTCAAAGAATATGACCCTTGACTCCACCATCACAAAAGTTTTTGCCAAGTTAGACCTAATCCCCAAGAAGACATTCTACCCATTGCCATCCATTCCTCCTCATCAACAATAAATGTCCCATTCAAAATCAAAATGTCCCAAGCAAATCAACATGTAAACTGCCAAAAGTTCAGAGAAACTGGTTCACATATTTATAAACAAACATTAGGGAAAACATCCAACTTTACCTGTACTCACAGAAATGCATGCTTAAACACTCAAATATTGCTTTGGGGTGCCTGGGTGGCTCAATCAGTTAAGCATCCGACTCTTGATTGCAGGTCACAATCTCACAGTTTCTGAGTTCAAGCCCCTCGTGGATTCTCTCTCTCCCTCTCTCTCTGCCCTGCCCCCTCTCAAAACAAATACATTGTTTTTAAAAAACACTCAAATATTGCTTTTACACCTATTTAACGTTTAAAAAATAATAATGTGCTGAAAAGTGCGGTAAAAAAGGTTGATGGACTACAAACTGGAAAAACTTTTTATAGGAAACAGTATAGTAATATCTATCAAAAGCTACATATATCATCATAATTTTTGATCAAATAGTTCCTTTCCTGAAAATTGAGAATGCCTATAGGCTTACTATGTAATAATCATGAAAAAATGGAAATCAACAGTTTTCTAATAGAAATATAATGGGATAAATCATGGTACAAGAGCTATGAAAAAACCATATTAAGTAGCAACATGTAAAAATTATTTATAAGTAAAAAAACAATATGAAATTATAGCTACACAACAATCACAATTATATAAAAAAATATGTTTGCATATAGTCAAATATTGGAAGAGAATGTGGAAAAATGTGAAAGCAGCTGCTCTATTGCTATGGCAAAGTTATGAGAGAAATATGTTCTATTTAAAACTTTCTTTAGGGGTGCCTGGGTGGCTCAGTCGGTTAAGCATCCGACTTTGATTCAGGTCATGATCTCACGGTTGGTAGGTTCGAGCCCCGCATCGGGCTCTGGGCTGACAGCCAGCTCAGAGCCTGGAGCCTGTTTCAGATTCTGTGTCTTCCCCTCTCTCTGACCCTCCCCTGCTCACGGTGTCTCTCTCTCTCTCAGAAATAAATTTTAAAAAATTTTTTAATTAAAAAACTAAAATAAAACTTTCTTTAATCATGTTGGTATTACAATAAATCCTACTTTATTATATTGCTTGTTTGACTATCTTTTCAAATAAACTATAAGCTTTGTGAAGTTGGGACAATGTTCTTGTGCTCAGCATTATAGTGTCAGTTCTTACAGAATAATTCATGAAAGAATGAATGAAATACATGGGAAACCTCACAATAAATACTCCCAGTAAGAAGAAGGAAGGGGACCACTAAAAGTAAACAAAAGTCTCATCTATATGTGCCTTTTTTTAAGCTCTAACTATGGGAAAAACCAAACCAACCATTGAAAAATCTCTGGGAAGTCTTTATTTCCTCAAGGCCACTGCTGAGATGCTCCTAAAAGGTATGGAGAAAGACAGAGGGTGCTGGGTCTTCCCAGAATTTGAGGGGAACACATGGAATCAGAAGGGACAGGAGCTTCATAGCCTTGTCCTACCCCCACACTCACTGCCCTCTGACTCTCAGAACCTTGCATATAATTATAGCTGGAATTAAGGGCTGGGATGTATCAAGAGGGACTGGCTATCTGAGAAAAAGACAGCAGAAAAAAATAGATCAGCAAAGAACAGTCTTTTTAGTAGGAACTTAAATTTGACACCACCCTAAAATCTGGCTAAGAAATAAATTTCTAGGTACAAAGGAAAATAAGAAGCTTTAAAGGAATTGAGCTCTGGAATGAAAAATCTCCTTTCCTGACAACTTAAAACCAGTCTGAAATATACCAGAAACACCAGAAGGATTCTAAATCATAAAAATATTATAAGCATTAACAAAAACACATAGGGAAAGGAGATAATCTTTAAGTTGTTTTTCAACCAACCTACGCAGCACCTGTCACAGGCCATACAGGCTCTTTCCAGCTTAAGCAATTTTTTTTATTCATCCTTAGTGCTTTTAGGCAAAAGTGTCCTAATTGACTAATGGCTCAGAAAGGAGTTTATCTACATAAAGAAAAGAGGTACTGAAGTAAGGAGAAAAAAGCACAGAGAAAGAAAAATCTAGATTTTAGATGTCATTCTACCTATTTCATGTTGTAACTATACACAAATCACAATCTACCTAAGCTTTGGTTTTGTAATCAAAACAGGAAGTTATATCAAATTATATCACAAGGTTAAGGTGACAATTAAGTGAGATGACACAAGTCAAAGTACATAAATAAATTATAAAGTTTTACTTTCATGTTTGACCTTATTACAGAATCCTAAATTTTCCAGTTTCCTTCCAAGGGTCAAAGTTAAGTTGAGTACATTTTTTTTCAACCGAATCTGACTGCATACGTCATTTGGAGCTAAAGGAAAATCAGTCTAATCCCACTCTGCCAAGTCAACTGACAATTTGTGGCAAGTGGCAATAAGGAAGGATTCTCCTTTGCTCCCAATCTTAGTGCTGAAATTCCACTATTTGTTATTTAGGATTAGGAATGTTTTTCTATTTTCCAGCTCCTCCTGTGAAAAAGCAAAAACCTGTTAAAAGGAATTGCCAATAACCATTAACAACTGCTAGCTGAGCAAAGATGTTAACTTAGCCTACTGAAAATTAAAGGCTAGGAAATAAGGATGCCAACAATAATTTGGCCTACAATTTCCAAGACCCTCCTGACTTCAAGGAGGTTCCAACCACCACTGTCTCCAGCCACCAAAATTTCCCCCTAATTTTACATTTCAGCACCTAAAAATCAACAGACTAGTTCTTGCACTGAAAACTAAGATCTCCTGTCCCAAATTGTCTCAGAATATGTTTTACTCTGGAATGGGTCCCACCTAGGTCATAGGACATATGTCCACAGACTCAGAATGAAAGGTGTCAATAGGGAGAGAAGACACAGAAAAGTCAAACAACAACAAAATTCACTACCTCCACAGCAGCCCTGATACTAGGAAAAATATATTTGCGCCCCTAAATTCCTACTCCCAATAACTAGAAAAACAGCCCATGATAATAGTTAAGAGGAAGCAAGTGAGAAATTCTTCCTCATGTCAACTCTCAATCCTACCTGTTGCAATAGTTTCAATCCATATATACTTAAATCTGTGTGTTACAGTTTACTATTTGACCTCACAATGGTCCATGAAGAAAGAAAGGCAGGTATTATTACTATAATTTTTTTTTAAATGTTTTATTTATTTCTAGGAGACAGAGAGAGAGAGACAGCGTGAGCAGGGTAGGGTCAGAGAGAGAGGGAGTCACAGACTGAAACAGGCTCCAGGCTCTGAGCTGGCAGTCAGCACAGAGCCCGACGCGGGGCTCGAACCTACGAACCGTGAGATCATGACCTAAGCGAAAGTCGGAGGCTTAACCGACTAAGCCACCCAGGTGCCCCTTATTACTATAATTTTAAAGAAGAAGAAATTGAGATTCAGAAAAGGATAGCAACTTGCTATACCTGAATTCACCCAGACCATCTGACTCCATATCTCCTACGCTTTCCAGACCATTATGATGCATCCTGAGGTATTTTGGTTTCCTTCTTTCCAAAAAATATATCAGTCTCAAACTTCCTGTCCCTACCTTCCATGGTACTGTTCACTGGCTTTTAGTGTCAGAACCTAGCAATTTCTGCAAGAGAATTTTGAAGTAGCATTAAAGGGAAATCATTAAGCTAAATATTCTTGGAAAACAAAGAAGTTTGTTAAATGGCTGGAAGAACTGATATTCTTGTCCACTTAATATAAGATTCCAACTAGCTCAGCTATCCACCTACTTCTATGGCACCTTCCAACTCTGTCTAGGAAGTTCATAGAAAAATATATAAAACTCAAAGTCAAGGACCTGGGTTCTAGTCCTGACTCTATCACTTCCTGGCTATGTGAGCTCAGGTAATCTCCCCATCTGAATTCCTTCGTGCATAAAATGAGAATAATATTAATTATGCCCCACTAATACTACTGTGTGGAGGATTAATTGAGACAATGAATGTGATGGGGCTCAAAGAACAAAGCTATCTCAAAAATACCTTCCCCAGAGACTGTTTCAAAACACTAGAAATCAATGTTTTCTAAACTATATGTAACAAACTACTACAACTAAAATGAAGGAATACTCACCTTTGTCCTATTTGTCAAAAGTATTTTTAGTGTCATGAAAATCTGTCTCCAAATGATTTTACTTGACTTGAAGTCTCCTACAAACACTCATATGGTAAGCTGTTGTCAAAATCTGCTCATCATGGGGAAACATTTATTGAACATCTCTATGTCCCAGACTACGAATTCGACGTTTTCAGTTTATTTTGATTGGTTTTCATAAGAACCCTTTGAGATATTTTTTATTTCCTCTTTATAGATGAAGAAACTGAAATTCAGAGAGAATAAGAAGTTGTCCAAAGTCAAATGTGTGTCTACATCACTGAAGATAAAAAACATCACGGTGTTCAGTGGCAAAAAATTTGCAACACTGTGATCTTGTGATCACACAACATGTTGATTAAGAGCACGGACTCAGAACTAGACTACCTGGGTTCAAACCCTGGATTCATTATGAGCTTTACTTTCCTCATATAAATTAATAATAATAATCTATTTGATAACCTAGGAAGTAAATTAATACATCTACATAGAACAGTACCTGCCTGTCATATAGTATACCTAATACAGCAGGTATTATCATCATTTCTCCCACTCTACTTATCCAAACTCTCTTTTCCCTGCCATGAAATCTGTATACCAACTAGTTTAAATCTCCTCTACACACACATTACTCATTACTGTTGTTATGCTTTCACTCTTTCTTTTCCTGTTAAGTGAAATGCATCTCTCTTTCCTCACTAATCTAAATCTCACTCAGCCTTCAAAGGCTAGCTCAGATCTCAGAACTACCCCTTATGCAAAGCATTTCCTGACTTAGCCCACAGTAATCTCTCCCATCATCAGAAAAACTCTTTATACTGTCTAACAATCTAACCTGTAGAATTCACTTGATTTCTAGAAATCACCTGATTTCTAAAGGCTTCTGAAGATAAATGATTTAACCCAAGTCCCTAATTTTTGAAATAGAAACTGAAGCTTAAAGAGTTAAATTGCCTTTGGTGACACAAAAAGTTAACTGGCAGAGTAGACACTTGAATTTGGACATTTTAAATGTTTGCAATGCTCTTTCTACTGTACTCTCCTAATTTGTGTCTTCCTCGAGATTCTGTACAACCTCTCAACGCTGAAAGCATATATTCCATAACTATCTATTTAACTGGTGTTGTGGTCTTCATGGCAACTAACACTAAAATTAGTAGATGTCTGCTGATTAATTAGCAGATTAATCTTTCATTGGTGCCCTTTTGTCTAATAGTTAAGATATTAATAAACAGGACTCAACAGAATTTAAATTCTCACCATCAGGGAATAAGAAGGGCTGAAGAGGGAAATATATCCATATGTAACCTTAGAGCTGCATCAGAGGGTCACCACATCCCACCACATACCCTCCAGTTTGGAGCCCTGCACCATGAGACTTGGGCACAGCACACTCCAGCATGTCCCCCCACATACAGCTCCCTCTCTGGATTATTACTGGAACCTGGAAGTATAAAAGAAACAGTATTCAACTGAGTTTATATTAATAATATTAGGGCCTTTCAAGGATTGGAGTCCACAACAGAACAAAAGGGACTTCAGTTTCCTCCCACAAAATCTAAGCCTCTTTTTGCAAGATTACCTCACGCTGAAGTTACTGCATAAAGTTGCTAGGTCCCTTGAACAGAGAAATAAATAAGAGGTATATATCCTGGAAAGTTATTATAGCTGTACGTAGGAGGACTGGGATGGATAAATGGTCCTAGACAGAAGGTAAAAAGAAAGAACTGACTCTAAAATTTGAGAAAGGCTCAAGTAAACAAAGACATGTTAGTGTCTAGACTGAAAGAGGGGAAGAAATGGAGAGCACATGGCTATTCTCTCAATAACAAGCATGGAGTGTTTCTGCCCATCAGAAAAGGGTATGGTATAGAAGAGAAGAGCAGGTATGTCATCAAGGGAAGCTAGTAACAATAATTAATGCTTTTATAGCATTTTACGGTTTATGAAAATATTTTTATATATCACTTCTTACTGAATTGTCACTTTGGTTAATGTAGCTATCATTTCTTTATATTTAGAGGGTACTGAAGAGTTACTCATCATTCATATTTTCATAATTTTTTCATAAGTCATTGACTGATCCAACAAATAATTACTGAAAAACTTCTTTGTCATACCAAATGCTGGGGATAACAAAAGTAAAGTTATAGTCATTATGTTCAAGGAGATCTCAGCGTTGAAGGTGAAGAGATGAGAGGAGAATCAAATAAAACCTGATTATAATACAAGTTAATTGCTACAAGACAAGCAAGTATATTATGGTTTCTAACACAAATTGAAAGAATTAAGGAAAGACTTAAGTCTAGTCTTGACTCTATAACAGTCAACAACTGAATTGAGTCTTGAAGATTATCCAGGCAAAAACAGAGAAGAAGCCTTTCAGGTAGCAGGAATAGTATAAAGACATAGGGGCATGGTACATTCAATTAAACGTAAGTAGTCTGTCACAGCTATCAAAGTGGGTCGGGGGGTGGGGGCAGTCAAAGAAAGTTAGAACTGAAGAGGCAAGCAGAGTCAGATCATGAAAAGCTTACTGTGTATTTCCTTTCAACATTTTCAGTCACAATGTTCTTTAGTTCTCCAGAATTTTCCTTCGGATGAACCAAAAGAATTTTTTTTTCACGAAAGAGAAAGAAACAAGCAGGTTGAGTGGCCTAAGATTGAAGTGTTTCACACTGAGGGAAGAGAAAAACTACAGAAAAGTGAGCTCCTTGAGAGCTAAGTGTCAATATAGGCTATGCAGGAGAACTTCAACCTTTAATTTTATTCTATCTGCCTTTGCTCTGCTCAAAGCTGCCATTGACCAGATAATATTTTCCAGTATTGTGGGCTGTTATGGCTCTCATTCAGAGCTAAATCTCTATAGATTTATGATTTGGACAGTTTGAAAATTGGTAATTAAGTTAATTTGTATTTCATAGAGCATAAGTAAGAGCAAAAGCATTTTAAGAGTTGTATTTGCAGTAAATAAAGACAATTTCCAACATAATAACATATACTCTAATCCTAGAATATGTCTTCCTCACCATTGTTCCCTTTATCTTTTTTTTCATTCTCTAGCTCTCTCTCTCCTTGGCTCAATTTGGCAAAGATTTACTGAACTCAAACAATGTGTCAGACACTCTGCTGGATGCTAAGGATATAAAAATGAATAAAACCCAATGCCTGCTGCAAAGATCTCTCTATCACATAAACTGATCATTGTGTTGAGTCCAGTGATAAAGGTATCCACATGATTGAAAGAGGGCATGGAGGGAACAGAGATGCCCAATATATTCCAGAAGCTAAGAGAAGAATTTCTGATAAAGGAAATATTCATCTCAGTCTCAAAAGGTGAATATGAATTTAGTCAAGAAAAGGAAGGAAAATGGAAGAAAGGCAATTGCAGGAGGAGTGGATAGCATAAACAAAGATAAAGGGAAGGAATGCCGTAATGTGTAAATGAAATTGCAAACAGTTCAATAATCCTGTAAATTGAAGTTTAGGCATGAAAATGGTTAAGAGATAGAAGAAGCAAGCAGGGGTCAAATCATAGGAAGGCTATGAACTTTATATACCAGATATGGGATAGGACATGAAACGCTTTAAGCAAAGGAGTAAAAGAGTCAGATTTGTATTTTAAATAGTTCATTCAAGCTATTAAGTGGAAATCATGATAAGACGTGCAAATGTTCTAGGTGGAATTAATGAGAACTTGAAACAGACAACTAACTATTGATGTCCCCAGCTGAGACAGAGAATATGAGAAGAGCTGCAATAGGAAAGGAAGATAAGGTATTCAATACTGAAACAAATGACCTTGAGTCACCTTTAATCACCCAAATGGAGATGTCCCACAGGCAACTAAACATATGTGTAAAGATCAGGGCAACGTTCTGGTCTACAAGTTGAGATTTGGGAACTGACTGCACATAGGAGGTAACTGAAATCTTAAAGAGTGGATGGACCAGGGAAAGTGTGTAGAGTGAAAAAGAAGTGGGCAGAATATGGGGCCCTGAGGAACACTTACATTTAATGAGATAAGCAAAGGAAAAGAACAAGATGAGAAGGAACTTTAAAAAGACACTATGAACAAAGATTGCCATAGTCAGAAACCAAGGGACTTCCAAATAGAAGATAAGCAGTGTCAAGCCTATCAGTGAAAGTATAGACTGACAGCTTCCTTTGGATTTAGCAATGAGGTAACCTAGCAAAAACAATTTCAGTATTATGGAAAAGGTGGAAATTTTCAGTGAAGGGGTAGGGGGCAAATATAGGACAAGGAAGTGGGGACAAGAGTGAGATTTCTCTTTCATATCTGGAAGTTAAGATGGTAAAGAGCAGATGTGGCTTATTTCTTTATTTACAAGGATGGAGCAACCAGTAGAAAATGAGAGTATAAAGAGAAACAAATATAAGGGATGGAATTTAGAGCAAAGACATGGAGAAGGCTGGAGGGGACGGGGCTTTCTTACACAATAGACAGTATCCTCATGCTCTGAGAATGGGGCAAAGAAAAGGAGCATTGAGGTAAGAGAGAGGCAGAACAAGAGCATTTTAAAGGAAATGTGTAATAAATAATAGCACAGAATCCTGAAACCCAAGTAATGTGTTCATAAAGAGCGTAATCCAGGAAATAGCAAAAGTTTACAACTGAGAGAGTAGTGACAAATGAATCTGAAAAGATAAACTGGAGCAGGTTGTAAATAATCCTCACAAGCAACAATGTGTTAGAGAAGAATGTTAAAAAGGAGACTGACTCTATAAAATCAGTGAATACTTCTGTTTTAAGAATACTCTGAAATCAGTTAAGCTTTGGCTCAGGTCATGATCTCATGATTCATGGGTTCGAGCCCTGCGTCTGGCTCTGTGCTGACAGCTCAGAGCCTGGAGCCTGCTCTGGATTCTGTGTCTTCCTCTCTCTCTCCTCCTCCCCTGCTCACGCTCTCTCTCTCTCTTTCTCTCTCAAAAATAAATAAACAAACATAAAAAACTTTTTAAAGAAATAATACCCTGAATGCAATGTGAAAGAAAGACTGAATAAGAGAAAAGAATACAGGCACACCTTTTAAAGCCATTCTACATGTTTCTCTCTTCCTTCATTTCCCTCTGTAACCACCCTTCCTTAATCAGTCACAAGTAAAACTGCAGGAGAGCTATTTTAGAATTCATTTATTAAATAAAATAAGGATTTATGTGGTCCTGTCCCTAACTGTTAATAGAGCTGGGCCAAACAGGTAATGTTTCTCTCTTATTAAAAAAAAAATCTAAATTATGTTTCCTTTCAAAAAATACCAAAGAAAGCCTTCAAAAATTCTGGTTTTGAGCAGCAGACTTTAATCTAGAAAGAGAAAAATATTTCTAATCCCTGAAATGTGCAAATTTGAGGAACTCAACAAAAGGGACCAAGATAGGTTGGGTACCTGCAGGTGGAAACAGGAAAGGATGCGACAATCACTAGTCTGGCTCTTTAACCTTTACAAAGTGCTTTTCCAAAACCTTATTCTATTCAATTCTCACAACATCAGTGTATATGCTGTTATCTCCATTTTATACTTAAGGGAACTAATTTTTGTCTGCATTATTCCAGAACCTAGAATAGTGTCTGGCATATAGTAAGTCTCCAATGAAAAATGTGTCAAGTAGAGGGAAAAGGGGCTCAGAGAGGTTATGTAACTCTGATAGCATCATAGGGTTGATGGTGGAGCTAGGTCTCAACCCTAGGTCTTCTGATCCTTAGTCCTATATGCTCATATTGTTTCATGCTGCTGAAAAGAGAAGAGAAGAGATGGGTAGAGTGACTGAATACAATCATAATCTGCTTTATAATTTTACATGAACTGATTACAATTTCAAAAATGTCTGCTGTCAAGCAACAAACAAGACCAATATACTTTCTCCCATTCTTAGGCATGCTGCATGGGCATCTTTAGAGTTCAGAAATCTATGGTATTTGCTCACTTTACTCTCTCTATAGGTTACCTGCCCTATTCTAAGTTACTTCCTCCTGCTGCACTGAAGTAATGTCTGCAGAACGGAGAAACCTTTTTTTATCATCCTCTCCTCTCTCTGGAAAGCTGTATGTAGTCTTTAAAGGTCTTACAAGATTTAGAGGCACACACATAGCATGAGTGCCATTAAACACTAAAAACAGGATGCAACTCTCCATCCTGATATCACTACATTTAACCATGCCCTCACTCTCTTTAAGGATATGAACCTGAAAAAGCTATCTATACATAAAATTTTTGTAAATTGAGTAATTCCAAAAGCTGGGGTGCTTACTATTTAAATAAATCACTGGAGGGGTGCCTGGGTGGCTCAGTTGGTTAAGTGTCCAACTTTGGCTCGGGTCATGATCTCACGGTGTGTGGGCTCAAGCCCCGCATCAGGCTCTGTGCTGACAGCTAGCTCAGCCTGGAGCCTGCTTCAGATTCTGTATCTCCCTCTCTCTCTGACCCTCCCCTACTCACACTGCCTCTCTCTCTCTCTCAGAAATAAATAAAACATTAAAAATTTTTAAATAAATCACTGGATCCTACTCCTGAAATCATTATTGCACTATATGCTAACTTGGGTATAAATTAAAAAATAAATAAATATATTTTTTAAAAATTAATGAATCATGGTAAATCCTTTTGCAAAAGAAACAACCTTTTTATAATAAAAAATAATCTAATTTTTTCTACTGGCAAATTTGTCTTTTGTGTGTGTGTAGGAATCTGGCAATCTGGGTTCAAATCCTGACATTTCAGCTTAACATTTAATATTGGACAAGTGACTACTTTTATGAGTTTGTTTACTCACCTATAAAATATTCTTTCTACTGCTCGGGATCACTGTGAGAGTAAAATGAGACGATGTGTATGCATATGTTATATAAACTGCTCAGCACAGTGTACATGGCAGGGATCAAGAAATAAAGGCTTTCAGCCAATACTTCAACATATGTACACGAAAGTTCTTAGATCTATCAGGAAGAAAGGAATTCAACCACAAGTCCCCAGTTCCCATCTTTGATGAGGTAAGAAAGAGCTACTGAATGGAGAGTACTCAAAGATGAGCCTTTCATTCAATGACATGTTTAGTCATTTATTGACCTATGCCTCTTCTCCCAAAGATTTACAAGCATTATGCCATAGAATAAATTATAAAGTTTTTTTAAAAGAAAATGGCACAAAGCTGTAACACGGAAATAATGTAGTGCTGTAAAGGATTGCAGAGAATGTCTGTTTTAATCCTCTCATTTGAAAGATCATTTGAAACATCAACCAAGAAGGCAAAGTAACTTACTAAGTATACACAATGGCACATTTTTAATGGCACTATCATTTCTAACCACATCTTCATTCCCCAGGATACCCACCTCGGTGTTCTCATAGCACCATATGCATGCTAATTACCATACTATCATAAATCCTATTTAAATGTCTATCCTCTTCTCTATTGGACTGGAGGATACTAATAAACAAGGCCTATGCCCAACTTATCCTTATATCCCCAGCACCTGGTTTATGTTAGCTATTCAACTGCACTGAACATATCCAAGTTAAAACTTTTACCAATTTTAGGGGAATGTATACAACTCTAGAAAGCTTACTATTTAGGCCTCCATTACTTTCTGCTTAGCAAGATACTGAAAATGCTAATGTTACTACAGATCTGAACCTGGGTACAGAAGGACAGGAAGCAATCTCAAGTAGAGAGGGACATTGGTAAAAACAGGTCCCTAAAAGGAAGGTCATCATTGTACTACAGTCTGACTAACTTTATTATATTTTTGGATTTTGATTACTAGGACCTCTAAGAGTCTTCTTCAACCATTTTACTATGACCTTTGCTGAAAAAACAGTAACACAAATGAGGCAGTGAAACTGCTGGTGTGAATATAGTGTAATACCTGAGTGGTTCTTTTAAAAGAATTCACTAAGAATTTCATAAAGAATCTTCCAAAGAAACAGACAAAAACAGTATTTTTAAGGAGAAAAAGGATTAATTTTAGGGATCTGTTTAAAGAGTGACCTAAAAGTTGAAAGATCTCTTTGAGGAAGATGCAGTCGCAGCTACAGTGGAGCCCTGGACGTCTTGTTCTGTTCCTGTCTCACCACTGTTCACTCTTGCCCAGGAACAAGATGATCAGGAAGCCACTCCACAGTCGTGGCTTTTAAAGGCACTGGGAAGACACTCAGGAACCAAGAGGTGGGAATTCAACAATTTAGAATTACTCTACCCAGCTGCAACCTGGTATCTTTGGACAAAGTATGTGCTGATTTGACCGGAGGTACAAAGGGAAAGAATCTCAAAGTGAAAGGGCCAGTTCAGTTGCCAAGACTCTGAGAATCACTATAAGAAATACTGCTTGTGGTGAAGGTTCTAAGACTTGGAATCATTTTCGGATGAGGATCCACCAACAACTCATTGATTTTCACAGTCCTTCTGGGATTACTAAACAAATTACCTGAAGGCACCTGGGTGGCTCAGTCGGTAGAGGATCCAACTTCAGCTCAGGTCATGATCTCACAGCTAATGAGTTCGAGCCCCGCATCATGCTCTGTGCTGACAGCTCAGAACCTGGAGCCTCCTTTGGATTCTGTGTCTCCGTCTCTCTCTGCCCCTTCCCTGTTTGTTCTCTCTCTCTCTCTCTCTCTCTCAAAAAATAAATAAACATTTCTAAAAACTCAAAAAAAAAGCAAATACCCCACAAACTACCTCCATCAGTATTGAGCCAGGAGTCAAGGTTGAAGTCACCATTGCAGATGCTTAAATCAACCTTTTTAGTAAATTATATCAGTTATCAAAAAACAAAGAGTAGAAAGAAATTTGAGTTGGAGTCAAATTATGTAAATTCTAGTCTCCATTCTCTAACTTCTTATATGACTGTGGGCAAATCATTCCATTTCTCTACAGCTAGATGATCATTCAGGTTCTTTGGAGCTCAAATGCTATAATTATAAAAGCAAAAAGTCCCTATCAGTCCTTGAAAGAATCAGAGATGGAGAAAGATAAAAGTCAGATAGGTAGAAAGATAGCAAAATAGAGGTATAGTGTGGTCTTGTGTTCTAGTGAGGGGAGAATGCTTAGTAGAGAGACGTAAATTCTAGATTCTAGTTCTGGTTTTGCAATTAACAAATTAAATAACCTTGAACAAATCACTTTCCCTCTTCAGATCAAGATTTCTCCCAATTATAAAGTACCTAGATGATCTTCCAGCTCTAACCATCTAGAGTTCCAAGCTATAGCCTACTGCTGTTATGAACAATGAAATTTTATGGAATCAGTATGTTTATGTTCACAAGTCAGAAACAGGACACACAGACAAAATATTTAGCAGACAGAAGCCTCCAACCTCATTTGAGCTTTCCCCCCAAGTTCCAATTCAAATATTTTTCTAGAGCCTCTCACAGGCACTGGTTCAGACTACTGTACTTTGAATTCCCCTATTCTTAATGATACGTCCAAAGATGGACCATAAAAGAATGAAAGTAGGTGCTGCCTAGTAATGCATCAATCCAGTCTTCTCACTGTCTCTGTCTTTTATACCACTGTACTTTGCTCATACTATCCACCCTCTGGACTGAGCCAAACTGTTCTCTTTTGATTCAAATTCTTCAAGATTCAATTCAAATCTCAGTACTTCCATGAAGCACTCCCTTCCCACTTCTAGCCTACACCCGTTTTTCACTCTTTTAAACTTTCATAGTACTACATTGCTATGGTAGAGATTCAATGGTATTTGTAAAAAGCTGATTAGTACATTTCGCATATAGTAGTTGCTCAATAAATGACAGTAGTTGGTGCTATTGCCACACCTTTAGCACTAATCACATACTGTTTAGTTCAGTGCATCTTAAATTTAATGTGCAGGTAAATCACTTAGAGTTTTATTCAAATGCAAATTACGATTCAGTAGGCTTGAGGACCTGATAATCTGTAGCTTAAAAAGCTACTGGTTGATGTCAATGCTGTTGATCCAAAGACTATTATTCTTTGAATAAAAGGGGTAGTTTTTAGTAAACTTAAAAAAAAATGTATCTTATCTATCTACCTGGACAGAAAGATCTTAGAAGAGAGATACTATGTCTCCTTTTTCTTAGAATATATAGCCTACAGAGAGAAGATGCTCCATAAACACCTGTGGATTTACCATATCTGCAGTCTCTAGAACATCTAGATAGTTTCTAGAATGTCTGTGCTACACTGATTTTCAAATCAAACATTGAAAGATACTAAAATGAAAAATTTCACTTGGTCACTGGAATTGAAATTGCTGAAAATGGAGCCAGGTAAATCTGAGAGAAAACTTACCTTTTCACCAGTGAGAGTGTAATATGCAGGGGAAAAAAATAACATATCCAAATGGACATTTGTTTCTTGTTTAAACACAAAGATCATCAGAGTTCAGTGAGATTTTAATTAAAACTTTTTCTTTCTTTCTTTCTTTCTTTCTTTTTTTTTTTTTTTTAGAGAGAGAGTGTATGAGCAGGGGAGAGGAGCAGAGTGCAGGAGGGAGGGAGAGAGAGGCACAGAGAGAGAGAGAAAATGAGAAAATATCTTAAGCACCCTCCACACTCAGCACGGAGACTGACTTAGGGCTCAACACCACAACCCTGGGATGGTGACCTGAGCTGAAATCAAGAGTCAGATGCTCAGCTGACTGAGTCACCCACATGTCCCTAGAGTTCAGTCTTAACTGCACTTCAAATTTAGGTATGAACCTTAAAAGAAAACATGCATTGTCAGGCAATAAGTATCCATTTTTAAAATACTAATAGTAATTACTATTAATAAGGGATATAATGAGCTTGATTTCATTTTTTAGTGAAGCAGATACATCTTTTCAATGATTCTGCACTGTGCAATTAATCTAAAGATCTCTAGCAACCAATGAAAACACAGTTCAATCAAAAGAGACAGAATTATCCTCCAATTTTCCCACCAACCTAGTCAGTCCCCAAATTCTACTGCCCACAATTACACTGACAAAAAATAGAAGGAATCTGCTGTATATTAAGGTTGCTCTGAAAGGCTGCCTATTTTAAGCCCTTCTTTTAAAGTTCCAATTATTCAATCCTTGTTTAAACCGTCTTTATTTTAACATTCTATAATCCAGATGGGACTGATATTCTTAAATTCTACTGGGAGGCTACACTCTGACTTCCTATTCAAGCATCAGGAAAATAATATTAGGCATATATGACACCTGCTCACTGAATGCTATCTAGATAGCTTAAACAATAAAACGAATTTACTAAAATTTGCCTTTAGAGCAAAAAGCACCTTGTTAAGTCACTGTGCTTGTAATAAGCAGGCACCTGCTCCTTAACTTAAAGAGAACTTTCAATAAATTCATTTGACAATATTTAACTGAGATGTTTTTAACAATTTTAGGCATGATAGAAGACAAAATCCGCAATCCTGAGAATTGCTATTAAGCACAGAAACAGAAGCGTCAAATGCTGTCAAGCACTAAACTCAAACTGGGTTTATGAGTTTTAATAAATCAATGTTATTACTTCAGAGAAAATCAGAAAACAGTTGGGAGTCAGCCCAGTGGCTTCTATTACTTCCATCAGAAGTCTAGTCTCCAGGGCAAGGCAAATTCTCTGGTTCAGGCCAGGCAGGCAGTTCTTCTAAAGAATAATATCCAAAAAGAGTTTCAAATCTCAAACCACTGAAGCAGTTAGTGATAAACACAAATCCACAGCAGCCACATCATACCCATACAAATGAGTGTCTTCCTACCTGTGGGCATCTAACTAGTAATTAAACCCAAACAAATGACTTCAAGCAAGATAGGAGATCAGGACAAGATACAGGAGGGTCAGATTCTTGCATAAGAAATGAAGCACCAATATCATTCCCATTTTCCTCATCCTTTTCCTGGCCTTTCTTCCAGACTCTTCTTTTGTGAAGCATTTCTCCAAGCTTTCTGGCTCTTCCATTCACTCCATTTATTGAATCCTTGAAGCACTAGTCAGAAATAAGAATTCTAGGTTCTTTTTTTAACTGTTTCATGTTTCCATTTTGTCTCCCCAAATGTGAGTGTGTGTTCTCTGTAAGGCCCCTAGAGTGCCTACCTTTAGAGGGAGCTGATTATTAATAGTGCCAATAATATAATAATAAAACAGTAAGGGAACAGAGCACACTGGGGTGCCAATACTGGAGTCGAAAGGGCCTAAGTTCAAATCCTAGGTCAACTATCTGCTGGCTCTATGACTTGGAACACATTATTCGCTTTTGTAAGCCTCAGTTTTGTGGAAGAATTTAATGAGATATATGTTAGAGCACCTAGTACAGGGTCTGACATATAACAGATGTTCAATAAAGCTGGGTTACTACCCTTCTCACTTAATAAGCACCCGTTGATTTGAACTATGAGGAATTCTCCTATGCTACCATCGGATACTCTTAACTTTCCCCATGCGCGCTTGCACGTACCTTCGTCATTTCCTAACAAAGGTCCCTTAAGATTTTTTGGCTCCACTGTTCTGAGAAAAGGCACCTACCCAAGTCACCCAGCCATCAGTCCTGTTAGGGGCCAGCAGCAGTGCATCACCACATCTCCGTCTGGCTTCCATCACACCCACGCCAGTGCTCCCTCCCTCCACTCTCCCAGTGAGAAAATGATGGAGGAAAGCAGCGAAGCAGCCAAAAGAGGAAATGGAGATAAACAGCTCTGTGGTCCCTCTGTGCCTCACTCTTGAGAGGAAGCACTTGGGTCCAGTCTCTAACCTCAACCCTTGTGAGAACGAAAAAGATAAACCCTTCCCATATTCCTGAGAAGAAAAACAAAAGAAAAAGAAAGAAAAGAAAAGAAAAAGCAACCCCAGATTCCTTGTCTCTTCATTCCTCCAAGCCCGTCACCCACCATCATCACCCACCCCAACCATCTCCTGGGCCAACCTCCCGCCACATAAAATAGAACCTCTTTAAACCGATTTGTCTTAAATGAACCTCATTCAGCTTTTACAAACTAGAGGTAACCCCCAGCCCCAGGCCACCCTCACCATNATCCCTTTAAAAAAGAAAGAAAGAATTCTTGAAGTTGCCTTCTACTGCGTTAAGGTCTATCTCTTTTTACTTGTTTGTGTCCCTGGAATGAAGGCTCCAGAATATTTTACCTCGGTCATCATCCTTCCCGCTGGAAAAAGCCATCACTTCCACAACCCCCTCCCACACACGTATTTTTTCCTAAAAACAAATGGAAAGAAAAAATACACAGACCCCCTCCCCGCTGCACAAAATACAAGAATGTTAACGTCCTCAACACAGACTTCAGCCATGCTCCAGGGAACAAGTCCATGTGCACCGGGGCTATCACGTCTGTGCTCTCACCAAGGCCGATGCCAAGACGGACCCACGCCCGCCTGCAGCCGGGTGCAGTGTGTCCCGCCACCCTCCCCCCGCACGGCACCCCTGTCCACCGCAGATTCGCCCCGCGCCGCGCGGCGTGGAGTCGCCGTTGTCGGCTTTGAACGCTTCACCTGGGCTTTGACGTGTCTGGGCTCAAAGTCGGCTTCCTCTGCACCCTCCCCCCTTCAAAAACAAACAAACAAAACTATTTTTTTAAGATTCTTCCCTGTTGCCTAAAGTAGCCCCTTTTCTGTGCCGTGAGGGATCTGAGGGAACTGAGGGAATATTTCACCTCAGGATTCACCTTTTCACCGCCGCCCTCCCCCACATACGGACGCTCGTCGCCCCGTGTCCCCACTGCGGGACNCAGCCACGTTTCCTTGGCGCCCCGGGAGCCCCTTCCCCGCGGCCTCCACAGCTGCCCCGCAGGGCCCCGCAGCCCCGAGCGGCGGCGGCGGCCGGGCACCTACCAGTCGGTGTGCGGCTCGTCGACGACCAGCAGCACCTTGGCCTTCCTGGCGGCGGCGGGCGCGGGAGCGGGCGGGGCNGTACTCGCCGCCTGCGCGCGCGGCGCCTAGCCGCTGGGTGTCAGGGTCGGGGGTCTTGCGGGCGGGGCTTGCCAGCTCTCCCGCAACCTGAGCGGAAGCTCTGTGGAGAGAGGGTGGGAACCAGTCTTGCTCCCCGAGAACCGGGAAAAGGGGGCCGAGACCCCTACCACCTATTTGGTTGGGGATGAAAGTGCCAAGTCCCATCCGATATGGAGACGAAGGAAATTGTCCCCGCGCTCTTTGGAGGGAAAAGAGGTGTCAGCCTCCGCACCCTGAAGTGAGGAAAAGAGCCATTCCCGTGATGCCTGCGCGCGTGCAAACACACACACACACACACACACACACACACACACAACACACTCCTATGGTGAGACCAAAAAAACTACCCCTTCCTCAGTGCTAGGGGAGAAAGACATCCCTACCATCCCAAGGTGACAGAGACATGACCAAGTGGGAAAGCAAAGGGTCATCTCTACTTTGGGGAAATAGGGTAATAGATCCCTCCACCGGGTCTGCGGGGCGCATTTTTGGTGCCTGCACTTGAGGAATGGCTCACTTATGAGCACCTACTTCTTTCCCTCTCCCCATGAACCAGAGAAAAAAAACCATGCATAAGGCTGGAGACCCCCTGCCTCCAAGTGGGATATCCAAGGGTCCCCCACACCTTCTGTGTTCCCCTCTCTGTCCGGCAGGACTGCCTCCTATGGAGCACCAAGAAGTTTATCTCTTCAAAATCGTGCTATTTGTTTTTTCCAGTTCATTCATTGGCTAGATCTGCCTCCGCCTCCATGAAGACCTCTGATTGTCACCTTCCCATGTGCACTCCCTAAATCTTGTATGACCTCTGGACCTTTGTTTTCACCTCCCATGAGATGTACTTAATCCCTGTGTTGTATTGGTATTGGATTGGTGTTGTGTACGAACCGGACACCACAGAAAGAGTACTTTATATTCAGGCCACTCTGGGTGATGTGTGACCTCGGGCAAATTCGCCTCTGAGCCTCTTTTCTCTATCTGATTAAAAAAAAAAAAAGATAACACTTTAAATTCTTTTTAATTTGAGTATAGATGACACACAACGTTTCATTAGTTTCAAGTTTATAACATAATGATTCAACAAGTTTCTATGTTACGCCATGGGGAAATAACACTTTTCAAAGTTGTTCTGCAGAATAAATGAGATTGTGTATACATAAAGCACCTGGCACACAGTGGGTCTTCTAGTAGCAGTGGCTAGATTCTTACTCTTATTTGAGCTGGTTCTCAGTGTTTGTTGTAAGCAACTTGTCGCTAATACTGGCAAGCAGTTCTTGCTTCCAGCATCCCCGCTAGCACTCAACTCAGGGCCTCTAGATACACAATCTGGCTCTGAGCCAGAGACCCAGCGATTTTCAGGTGGCCTCCAGCCAACTATAATAATGCAGCGGTCTTCCCATCTACCATGTGCCTGGCAGTGGTAAGAGCCGGATAAACTGATATGAATGGGAAGTAACCCCTGTCCCTGGGAAGTTCATGATCTATGTGGGACAGAGGAGAGAATGGGGAGAATAGACACAGGAACAACTAAGCACAAAAAGATGTGAGAAATGGGCGAAGTGGTTTAGGAGCACCAAGGCCTGAGGGAAGCACAGCTTCTCAGGGGCCACCTGGATGGCTCATTTGGTTAAGAGGGGACTCTTTCACTCAGGCTGTGATCTCGAAGTTTGTGGGATTCAGCCCCACATCAGGCTCTGCAGTGACAGTGCAGAACTTGCTTGGGCTTGGGATTCTCTCTCTTTCTCTCTCAAAATAAATAAGTAAACTTTAAAAACTGGCTTCTCAGAGGAGGTGACATTTGAAGTGGGTCTTGAAGCAGGTGTAAGAGTTTACCAGCAGAGAAATGGGGAAAGCACAGAGAAGGTCTGGAGGAATGCTAGTTGATGACTCCTCCAAGAAGCCTTCCCTCAGTCCTCCAAGGCAGACTAAGTGTTCATTACCTATGAACATAGGTTTTGTCATAGCCCCTTAAAAATGATAATAAAATGTTCTTGTGACTTGAATGTAAGCTTTTCCAGGATAGGATAATGTTTTAGCCATCTTGGACCCCAACATGAAGCACAGTGTTTGGCCTTCAGTAAGGACTCGGCTGTTTGAAAGTTGAACTGTACTCTTACCCAATTCAGTTCTTGTGTCTGTTGGAGAATAAAACTGATGTGTCACTAATAACTAAATACATTCAATTTAATGTATTGCCCCTCCTGGCAGTATTTTTTAGAGTGTCAGATGAATCTTTTACAAAGGCATGAATCTCTAATGATGGGATTTCATATACTATATCACTTCGATTTTTCAAATGTTTGGTTATATATTTTTAATGTTTATTTTTTAGAGAGAGAGAGTGGGAGAGGGACAGAGAGAGAGAGAGAGACAGAGACAGAGAGAGAGAGGGAGACACAGAATCCGAAGCAGGCTCCAGGCTTCTAGCTGTCAGCACAGAGCCCAGGGTGGGGTTTGAACCCACGAACTGTGAGATCAAGACCTGAGCCAAAGTCGACACTCAACCGACTGAGCCACCCAGGCGCACCCTGCCCCTTTTTAATTTTAATTGGGTTATCTTTTTTTATATTTCACTAAGCAGTTCCCCTTAACCATTAAGTGTGTAGTGTATGTATAATATTTTTAATTAACCAGTTAAAAAATATGTTGTGAGTACCTAATACATACAGGGTATTATGCTAAGCATTCAGGGGTAAACAAGATTCAAGAATGTATGAAACTCAAGTTATGCCCTTAAGAAGACAACTCATAAACATATGAACACATAACCGGCAATAGCAGGGCAATCTGTGAATGACCAGAAAGTAGAGCAGGCAGTGAGTGTTGAGAGAGCCAGAGGAACAAGAGATCTTTGAGGTATCACAGGATTTCATAGAGGAGCAAGGGCTCAGGCGTTGCGAAATGGTGGAATTTAGATACCCATGACAGGGTGGGAAGGTGACCAAGACAGAGAGGATAAGAAAAGCAGAGACAGAGAATCTGGACTAGGTACGTGATGGACTAGGTACGTGATGAAAATGTATTGATTTACTGCTTGAAAACAAAGACCCCACCTGTGTTATCAATATGTTCTTTGAGCCTTAGAATAGCACCTGGCAGGAAGTATGCCCTTAAATATTTGTAAGGAGGCTCTGAGAGGCTGAACTTGTATGTATGTTTATGATGCTAATGTCTATTCAGCACCTCAAGGTGAGGGATTCTGTCTTCTGCCTCACTCAAAATGTTCTGCCAAGGCCTGATATAATACCTAACACACACTTAGTGTCCCAATCTTGGGGGCGAGACCAGAACGTTCCTAAAGAACTGCATAGGTTGAGATTGCTTCATTGAGACAATGTAGACCGACAAGACCATTGAAAAATATTTATTAAATATTCCATAGATGTATTGTTATTTTCTGGTAGGCTTCAATAAAGACATTATTCTTATGGAAACACAGACTCTTTTCTTATAATTGGGAACGCGTGGTCGTTAATCGGTTGTACACGAGCAGAAGATTTTGATTAGCTGGCACAACTGTAAATCACATCTGCTTAAACCGATATTCTCCTTACTCCTCTGAGTCCTTGCCAAGAAGCATCTGTGCAGCATGCAAAGTCATGTGCTTATAAGTGGACTTGGGTTTTTAATGAGCTATAATGAAAATCTTTCCCTTATCTTTACCTGTGGATCCAGATTCCAGATGCAGGAAGAAGATAGCACTTTCAGTCCATCATATGTCCTGCCTTTTCTCTGGAATTGAAGGGGAAGCAGGGCTTGGAAATCCTACAAAGTCCATGATTCTGGCACTATTTAGGCCTTTTCTCCCTGTCTCCTTCTGAGACCAAACAGCCCAGCTCATCTCTAGATAGAAGGCATTTCTCTCAGAGCCATCAGTGGAAGGGCCGCCCCCACCTTTCTTAATCACTCAGGGACCAACTAAACCAAATGTCAGAATTTCAGAGGTCTCTACTAGTTTTAGAAGCCCAAGAATGCGTAAGGCCTTTCCTTGCATAATCTTTATCTTCCCACTGAGCTGTAAACACCGGCACACATCTGGTGACTGCAGATGAAAGAATCCTGCTAAAATCAGGAACCAATTTAAATGCTTTATCGCCTCTCTGATTTCTCTCTTCCCCTGAACAACAATGCAGCAGAGAATGCTCACAGGGAGAAAGGCAGGCAGAGCTCACAAACAGAGCTTAAAGGAGAAGCCGGCACACTAAGCCACCTGACCAAACACTTGTCCGGTGTCCTCTCAAACGAGGGAGTTTGCTAGAACACGCCACCTTTGGCTCTTGCTCACATCTCAGGATCAGGGACCCCATTCAGACCCACCTGCCCTAAAGAATTGTTGTAGAAAGAATTTGAAATTGTCAGCCTGTCACTGCTTGGCTCTGCAATTTTCAACAAGTTGCTCAGCTCTCTGGGCCTCTTACGTAAACAGGGAGGGACAGTTGCGCCTCGGGTCTCTCATGAGATAATATAAGAACACTTTGAAAGTGAAAAGCTTTACCAGAAGAGGCATCAATATTGCTTTCCGCAAGAAGGCTCCCTGTCATTTGGGGAACCCAACTGAATTGAATTTGTCACCTTCACTCAGGGAGCCTTTCGTGACATCAGCCCCATGCATGCCTTCCTCCTCCACCTCTGGATGGAAGACAGCTGTGTACCTGACATTGCATTCTCCAGAGGTGGCCATGTCAGCTGGGCCAGTTTGCTATATAATAAGGAATCACACAAATAGAAGTTTAAGTCCCAAATCTACCCCAAGGTAACTGTGTAACTTTGAACAAATCACTTTCAGCCTCAGTTTTCTCATCTGCAAAAGGATGGTGTGATTATCATCATGACCTGGAAAGGACTACTGCAAAGACTAAATGAGATCAAGTATACGAGTGTACTTATAAGCTGTAAAGCTTAGCTATTAATACTTCTGATGCCAGGGGAATCTCAGAGCTCGCCAGCACCACAACCAAACTACAAAAAAGGACTCTCCCCACACATACTTACCCTAAAGTCGCACACCCAAGAGAAATTGTGGCGAGCAGGAGGTGGATCCTCTGCAGCCGTTCCCAGGCTGAATCACACCTGCTGAAATGAATGCAGCAATCCCTTCCACTAATGGCTTCTACCTCCCTGGGTGACCTTGAGCAATGCACTTCTCTCCCCAGGCTTCCATTTTCTGACCCGGAAAATGAGGGAGAGAGAGCTGAGCTGGGTGATCCCCAAGGTCTAGTGTTGTGATATTCTGTGAGCAGAGCCCCACACGGGGAAATAAGCACCTGATGTCACCAGGCTGAGCTGGGGAATACAGGGGCTGAGTCTGGGGAGCAAACACCGAGCATGGCTTTAGGAAGAGAGACACAGAGAGAGACAGAGAGAAAGACAGTGAGAATGAGAGAGAGAGAGAGAGAGAGAGAGAGAAGCAGAAGCATCCAGGAAACTTCTAAGTCCAAGTCTTTCCCTGACTTCAAGGAGTCAGAGATGGTCCCCTTGCCAAGTCCTCCATCTCTCTGACAATACTGGGGACACAATAATGACTACAACTACATGCCAGAAACTGCTCTCTTGTGTTATCTCATTTAATCTCCCTCGGGGGAGAGGATGTTAAATATCCCGTTTTTACCACTGAAGCAATTAGACTTTGAAGAGGTTATACCGACTAACTTGAAATCTTAGGACTGAAAATTGTGAAGCTGGAAGGCAGATCTGGTTGTTTGCAAGGCCCATGAGATACCCCAGTAGAGCACTCTGGCAGGCCCCTCAGAAAGGGGCCATTCATCAGCAGCTTGCCTAATAAGTACATTTCATTGGAAGCCATGGAAGAAATAATGTGCCCTCCCGGGCTCTCCTCAGCTTCCCTGTCATCTCCCTTTGCCCCAAATCCTGCAGATATAGGATGCCTGGCGTCTTGTAAAACATGCCTGCCCTCAGGAACAAGCTAGCTTCAAGCAAAAAGAAGCAAGCTGATGAGACACCCCTCCCCCATACCCTACTCCCACTCCCACCCAGCCTGGACCACAGCTCCCCACAGAGCAGCTCTGGCCTCTCGTGGGATGCGGGTGTATTGTTTGTTGCTATGGTGACAGAGGAACATTACTGTCACGCACACAGGAGCAGCACAGAGTGGGTCTCCCCCGCCTGAGAAACTCAGAAGATTCATCAGAGGCTGTTTTCTAGTAGCTTCCTCACACCACTTCATGGATAAGTGAGAGAGCATCCTTTCCACTTAGCATTCAACCCGCCCCAGGGACAGCACTGAGCTTTTTGTACTGAGCGGGTGTAGAAGGCAACCCCCTCCCTCTACTTCGGGTACAGTTCCTCTTCAAGGAGGCTCCTGCCAGGTAGTGGGAAGAGATATTCACAAAATGCCAGTGAATGAGCTGTTGTGTTTATAATCTTGACTACGCTTAGATTGTGAACCAGTTAGATTTTTAGTATCAAACCCATGTGAGTTTATTCCCTGCCTCAGCCGCTTATTAGCAAAGCAATCTCACGCAATTTCTTTAATGAGACTCAGTTTATTTATCTGTAGAGTGGAGTTAATCATTCTTTGCAAAGTTTCTACAGAAAATTAAGTGACATCATGTATGAACAGTGCTCAATACAATGTCTGGCACATAGTCATGACAGCAATTATTTTTTTAAAATTTTTTTAGTGCTTATTTCTGAGAGAGAGAGAGACAGCGTGAGCAGGGGAGGGTCAGAGAGAGAGGGAGACACAGAATCTGAAGCAGGCTCCAGGCTGTGAGCTAGCTGTCAGCACAGAGCCCGATGCGGGGCTCTAACCCACGAACCATGAGATCATGACCTGAGCCGAAGTCGGACGCTTAACTGACTGAGCCACCCAGGCGCCCCCATGACAGCAATTATTTTAAGGAGGAAAATATAATGAGACATATGTTCCCAGTTGGAGACAAATATTTGACTCCCTCGTTCACCACGTAATAGCTATGTAATATTCTGAAGTCAATTTCATTTTGAGTCTCAGTTTTCTCAGGTGTAAAAGGAAGAGGTCAGGAGAGATTCATAGGCTCAAAATTTAGGATATTCTAAGTGAAGATCTATTTTGAAGGTATAGTTATAATATCTCTGCTCGGAATCTGATGATTTGTGTGAAAAAGAAAAGAAAAAGATATCCACTTCTTTATTGGTGAAATGGAATAAGTAATCGATGGCACTACTTTTTTTGAGAGAGAGAGTGGGACAGAGGGGCAGAAGGAGAGAGAGAATCTTAAGCAGGTTCCACACTCAGCTCAGAGCCCAATGCAGTGTTCAATCCCACAACCCTGGGATCATGTCCTGAGCTGAAGTCAAGAGTCAGACACTCAACCAACTGAGCTATCTAGGTGCCCCGGCATGACTTCCTAAGGTAAGTATCTATACATTGAGAACCTTTCTCCCACCCCCACCCTGGACACCACATTGTATGAGTTCCTAACACAGCTGTCCCTGGGGAAGGGTTCCTTAGTGCCAGGACCAGCTCTGAGCAGATGGCCCCATTTCTTCTCTTGAAAACAGCCAGCTCCAGGGATCTGAGAAAAAACAGAGTCATAGTCCAAGGTCGAATGCTTGACTGTTGTTTTAGTGTGTGTGATTCAGCCTGAAAGCCCATCAGCACTTTCTCTTCATCCCCTCCCCTAAGTGGCAGTGTCTTCAGGACTCTTCCAGGGCTGGAGATACCTGGCTGGTTTGTCTGTCCCTTGTTCCTGATCAGGAGTGGGTCAGTTTTCCTATTTCTTAGTTTTTATCTTCCCACACTGCCAGTGTCAAGAGAATGTCTTTTCTCATCTCCAAAATAGCATCTGGTCCATTTGAGGCAGGCTAGCAGCCGGCTTTCTGCCAGCATTCTCATTTCTTGGAGGATGGAAGGCATTCCCCCATCCAATTATCTAAAAGTCTCTTTGCCTGATGATTCAGCCAACCCCTTCATCAGGAGCCAGTCCTGAGTATCCTAAAGTCACCTTGAACAGGGCAATAGTAATGATTGTTTCACACACTGCCTTGAATTCTTACAGCTCTACAAGGTAGGACTCATACTCTCACTTAAACAAATGAGGAGGCTCCGAGAGGGGAAGAGACTTCTCCAAGGTCACACAGCCTGTCACAAAAGAGCAGAGATTGAAACTCTCTTTCACAATTTTAGGAGGAAGACTTGAACATTCACTTGCCACTGCTTTTCCTACAAGCCACAATGAGCACTTTGGAAAGTACTGGGGACTAGTGAGCATGGCAGCCAAGGGCTCCAGAAAATTACCCCCATGTCATCTCTGTTGTGCCTCCAAGTCTTTGCCCAAGCTGTTCCCTCCACTTGAGATACCTTCCCCATGCTTTGCAGCATGGTGCACTGGAAAAACCACAAGCTATGCAGGAAGTAAACAGCTATTTTGGAATCCTGGTGGTACCGTTTACAGATTTATGATCTCAGCTAATTTATCTAATTTCCCTGAGGTTTTTGTCTGTGGTGTAAGACTATCTACTTCATAATGTTGTCATGAGGACTCGAGCTAAAAGGGCTTAGCATGGTGTCTGGTAGTTAGCAGGTGCTCGTGACTATAACCAGTCCTTCCACATGCAGCTCAGGCACCACTGCTTCTGTGAAGCCCTCCCTGATTATGCCACCCACCTCCATGCCCTAACATTCATTCATTCTTTTCTTGCTGCATTCAACAAATCTGTAAAATACATAGGGGCACCTGAGTGGCTCAGTAGGTTAAGTGTCTGACTCCATTCGGGGCTCAGGCCATGATCTCACAGTTGGTGGGATCTAGCCCGGTATTGAGCTCCGTGCCAACAGCATGGAGCCTGCTTGCGATTCTCTCTCTCTTCTCTCTCTCCCCTGCCCTCCCCTCTCTTTCTCGCTCTTTCAAAATAAATAAATAAACACTTAAAAAATAATAAAGTACATAAATAACTCAATTGTAGTGCTCATAAAATGGTATTGTAATTATTGGGTCATGTTCCGTTTCCTTCATTAAACAGATCTTTCTGAGGGCAGAGATTTCAACTAAATCGTCTCTGAATCCAGAATGCTTCATCCAAGGCCTGGCAGGAGGAAGGAAGGGCCGAAGAGAGAAAGAGGAAAGAATAAAAGGCAGACGGAAAAGCAAACAAGGCCAAAGGCTGCTTATGACACCTGCCCCCCAAAAAGAAACAAAAACAAAACACCTTTCAGTATCCAGGCAGACCCGAAAAGCACCTGGTCCTTCCCCAGCCTGTTCTGCAAAAGCCTCCAATTCCCCCCACTGACGGGAGCCCACAACAGGATGAGAATATCAATGACTGTCTGAGTAGGAAGCTGCAGATGAGCCCCACGCGGAGAGCGGAGACAGGCAAGTGGTGAGTGCGAAGGCGCAGCTGCAGAAAGGAAAATTCCGTCTGAGCAGCCGCTGGGGATACACAGCCGCCCTGGCCTGGCAACGGCCCCGGCGGTTGAAAGAGCTCCGCCCACCTCTGGCTGCGGGGGCTGCATCCCCGGCAACCGCTCTGCCTGGTCTGGCCGGTGATGAAGGCGGCGACCAATCAGCGAGAAGGCGGGAGGCGCTCCCAGGTGAGGGCCTGAGCCCGATAGCTCTACAGAGCTGGAGCTTGGGGTCCCACGCCTTGGGCAAAAAAGCTAGGGAGGAGGAGATGAAGGTCTTCAGTCTCCCTGCTCCCCAGATAGTGCCCCTACGCGCCACCAAACCATCAGAGGGACTTTTAAAAAATCCCATTCTAATCCTATGATCCTTCCTCCACAAGAGGCTGAAGACCACTTGGCAGCCAGGCATTTGTGATTCTCCAAACTACCTTTGCAGCAGCTCTACTAGCCTTCCTTGACCTGGTGTGCGACCATCTGCAACTGCTTTCTGGGCCCCAAAGAAGGCAAGGGGTCATACATCTGTGCCTTTGCGGATGTTCTTCCCTTTCTGGTGATGCACTCGGTTTGTGCTTTGCTGCGGTAGGGTCAGTTTCCCAGAAGCAGACCCTGAAACTAGGATTTGAGTGCAAACAGTTTGTGCAGAGGTGATTCCGAGGAAGCCCCAGTGGAGACATGGACAAGTGAGACCAGGAAAGGAGGAAATCAGGGAAGAGCATTACCACTTTGGGTGGCTGGGGTCCAATCCTACTCAGCAACCCTGGTAGATATTGTAAAGCGTATCTTGGAGTTCCCCCACTCAAGAGGGGAGAAAACTAGGATAATTATCAGTCAAATCCTGTTCAAGAATGGTTGAGGACTGCTCCTGGGAGCATTCGTTCCCCAGCAACCTGCCTTCTGCCAGAGCCAGGCACATCTCTTCACCAAAACTAGCATTCAGATAAAGAGTCACAGGTTACTAGTACCACCTGCTACCCTCGTCAAACTAGCTGCCTACTTATCTCTCAAGGACCAGCTCAAAAGCCAATACTGCTAATCCCAAATAAATTTCACACCCCCCCTTCTCTGCATTCCCAGAGCACGTTGATCTTAACTCTACAGAGAATTTAGTTTAGTGCATTATAATAATTCCTACCTATTGTCCCAACTTGACTATGGACTCCTTCCTCTAGGAGGGAATTGTGACTTTCTTCACTTCTGTGTCCAGAGCTCCTAGCGCACGCTGGCACTCAGAGAGCAGGTGCTCATTAAATATTAATATCGGTTGGGAATGCTAATGAACATTGACAAATTCCAATGCCAGTCCAACATTCTATTTTTCTGGTAGCATCCCTAACCCCCTACCGCCTTTCGTGATTTGAAGAGAAAATCATGCTATGTCTTTAGAATGCTGCATCAGTTTCCTCAAGATGAGCAGTTGTCAGGACACCAAAGAAAAATCCATCTAAAGAATCTCACGTTGAAGCCTCATAAGCCTTAATTTGCCGTCTTCTGCCCTGGGACGGACAGACACCTTACAGTGGGTGAAAAGGCATTCGGTTCATAAAGATTTGTAGTTGTTTATAACACATATAACATCATCAACCTGTTTTAGTATCCATGGCACCCACTCTGGAAGAGCTGAGGGGGTGTGGACAGGGCGTTCCCTGGGCCAGAGCCTTCAGAGGGTCCATGTCCTGCCTGCAAGCTGGCAGCAGGAACTGGAACCCAAATCAAATCAGATATGATGTTTCTCAAGATGCCCTGAGGCAATACTGCCACCATGGAGATTTTAAATTGTTGCCAATAGAACATCCAGTTAGAATACATGGAGGAAGGAATATTTATATAGCAATAAAAAAGATAGATGATCCATCAGTAAACTTAAAAAGATCTATTCAAATGCTACTTGAAAAAAAATTAATGTTACTAAGGGACACCAAAGAACACTTAAAAAAGGAAAAGCTGTATCTTTTTCTTGAGAAGGAAGACTCAACATCATAAAGATGTCATTTCTCCCTAGATTTATCTATAAATTTAATGCAGTTCCAGTAGTAAAGATACTGACAGGTTTGGGGGGGGCGGCTAGACAATATGATTCTGAAATTCATGTTAGAAAATAAACAAGCAGAGGGGTGCCTGGCTGGCTCAGTTGGGAGAGCATGCGACTCTTGATTTCAGGGTAGATCGTTTGGGCCTCACATTGGGTGTAGAGATTACTTAAAAAATAAAATCTTTGAAAGGAGAAGAAACAAGCAGAAATTAGGCAAATTCTGAAAAGCAAGAGAAGAAAGAGAGTGACTGGCTCTACCAGATATTAAAACACTATATTAAGCTGCAGTAATTTAAACAATGTGGTACTTACACATCAAGAGACAGATCAATAAATAGACAACTCAGAAATAAAGCTAATATATTCAGAAATCTAGTATAGAATAAATGTGGCATTTAAAAGCAGTGGGGAACAAGATTACTCAGCAAACATTGTTGGAATAACTTGAAAGTTATCAAGTTAAATTGGATCCATATCTCACACTAATCAATCAAAATTACATCAAAAATTCTTTGGATGGATCAAAACCAAAACAGTAATAGAAGAAAACATAGGGTATTTTGTTTTATGAATTTTTTAATGTTTTTATTTATTTCTGAGAGAGAGAGCGTGAGCAGGGGAGGGTCAGAAAGAGAGGGAGATACAGAATCTGAAGCAGGCTCCAGGCTCTGAGCTAGCTGTCAGCACAGAGCCCGACACAGGGCTCGAGCCCACAAACCATGAGATCATGACCTGAGCTGAAGTCGGACGCTTAACCGACTGAGCCACCCAGGTACCCTGGGTATTTTGTTTTATAATCTTGGACTAAGGAATAGTCTAAGAATGACATGCCCCAGTCATAAAATTTTTTAAAATTGATAAATTAGACTGCCAAAACTTTCTCCACGGAAAAACCCTTCCTATATTCAGAAGGCAAAAAAACAAATTGAGAAAAAATACTGGTAATTCATACCACAGGCATAGAACTAATTACCTTATAATAAAAACTTCCACATATCAGTAAGGAAAAAAAACAACAATTCTATAGCAAAATAAGTAATAGACATGAAAGAAAGAAAATACAAATGACCTCTAAACCTCATGCATTTTAAACAACAAAAATTCAGCTGAGTAAAGTTCAAGATCAAATTGGCTTTATTCAATGATTCATGAGTCAGGCAGCATCCTATCGAACAATAGAAAGGAGGTCTGCTGAACTGTAGAAAAGGAGACGTTTTTTAAGTTTTTATTTAAATTCAGTTCAGTTAACATACAAGTTAATATTAGTAATATTAGTTTTAGGTGTGCAATAGAGTGATTCAACACTTCCANCCCACCTTCCCTCTGGTAACCATCAGTTTGTTCTCGATAGTTAAGAATCTGTTTCTTGGTTTGCCCCCCCTTCCTTTTTTTGTCCCTTTGCTCATTTGTTTTGTCTCTTAAATTCCACATATGAGTAAAATCATGCGGTATTTCTCTTTCTCTGACTGATTATTTCACTTAGCATAATACTCTCTAGCTCCATCTGTGTTGTTGCAAATGGCAAGATTTCATTCTTTTTGATGGCTGAGTAATATTCCATTGTGTGTGTGTGTGTGTGTGTGTAACATATATTGTGAGAAAGTTGAAATGTTTCCCATCTGTGAAATGTTTCCATCTGTGAAATGGGAACAATTATAGTAATTACCTCCTGGGGTTTTTCTGAGGCTAAACAAGTGATGCATGAAAAATGTTATGACAGGGGTGCTTGGGTGGCTCAGTCCGTTAAATGTCCAACTCTTGATTTCGGCTCAGGTCATGATCTCACAGTTGTAAGATCGAGCTCTGTGTCAGGCTCCCTCTGCCTCTTCCCCACTTGCGTGCACGCACACATGAGCACACACATTTTCTCTCTCTCTTTTTCTCAGAAAAGGAAAAAAAGAAAAAAGAAAAATGCTAGGACGTCTGGCATATAGTAAATGCATGAAGGCACCTTGCATGTGCCTGGAAGAGAGTGTGCTTGACAGCTTACTGGCTGTGCAGGATAAGTACAGGGTTCTAGACCTCTGATTTCCCAAGCTTGACACCTGGGAAGCTATGTCTGCATTTCACTGTCACAAAGTCATCTCCTTTTATCTCAGAAGATCCATACAAAACAAATACCTCAAATCCTCTTCTGCTGTTATTTTCTTTCTTTCCCAAAGCCTTTTATACCCAAGAATTTCAGATTTCTGTTGATTTGCACAGGACTCTCTAGACCTGAATTCTTCTGGAAAATTCCATTAAGGTTCCAAATATACTAATCTATAATTATGGCTCAATTGGGCTCACATTAAGGGTTCAGCATACACATTTTGCACTGTGCCATGGCTGTTCCACCCCAGGACCTTTCAGTGAAACCATCCCACCCACACACCACATTCCTGCCAGACCTTAAAAGCAAGCTATAAATGGTAGTTGATACCTTAGGCAATCCCTCAAGGCCAGGTGATTTCCATTGCTATCTGATCTGCCTACCCAAACAATCTGCCTCCTGGGTCTAAACTCCTGGCTCTGTTCCCAGAATTTGATCACTGCCTCTGGCCCCTTCCGGGTTTTTGCATCTCATCTCTCCTCTGGATTTTGGACCTTAGAACTCCTGAACAATTTTTGACTTGCATAACCATTCTAGTAGCGAAGGACCATACCATTGTTCCTCCATTGAAGGGGGCTCAGATAAGGCTGGCCCCTAACATAATTGGTAACAAGATGCAAGTATTCTTATTAAGAAGATACAAGTGCATTCCCACTCCCATCAGAGTTCCTGCCCAGACTTGATGCTTCTTTTCTCCCCTGGGTACTGTCCATAATGCTTTATTCTCAGTTGACCATCATCCGTACACTCAAGACACCAGCTGATAAGATTTAAGAATGAATCTAATACCCCTTTCACCATAGATTTTCCAAGGAGTTCTGAAAAACACCAATGCCTCCAAGACCCTGTGGAAAAGTTTAATTGCATCTGTATTGCATCCTCTTCCCCAACATTTTCTTGGGTCATATCGCCCAAACTCCATCCACATGGCTACCATGTTTCACATGATTCACTTTCTTGACTACAGTTGATTGGTTCACCGGACACAGGCCAACCCCACCCAGAGTCTTTCTCTGGGAGTTTTCTTTAACAAATAGATTAAAGAATAATTACTGGTCTTGATGGTAGTGGTTACTATAGGACAAAAATGCAGGACCTATACTAAGCCCTTTTTACCACCTGTGTCAGTTCAGGTCTTCTGAAAAGCAGATAACCAGGATGGGATTAGACATGGAAGAAACTTAATTAAATTTTTTAATGTTTTTTCATTTTTGAAAGAGAAAGAGACAGAGCATGGGTGGGGGAGGGGCAGAGACAGAGGGAGGCAAATAATCCAAAGCAGACTCCAGATTCTGAGCTGTCAGCAGAGTCTGATGCGGGGCTGGAATTCACGAGCCGTGAGATCATGACCTGAGCTGAAATCGGACACTTAACTGACTGAACCACCCAGACACACTTTTAAATTTTTTTTCAAAGTTATTTATTTATTTTGAGAGAGAGAATATGAGCTTGAGCTGGGGAGGGGTAGAAAGAGGGGGAGAGAAAGAATCCCAAGCAAGCTTTGCATAATGCAGAGAATGATATGGGGCTCCAACCCCTGTGTGGGGCCCTGACACAGGGCTCGATCTCACAACCATGAGATCATGACCTGAGCTGAAATCAAGAGACGCTTAACTCACTGAGCCACTCAGGCGCCCCATGGAAGAGATTTCTGAAAGAAACACCTGTAAGTATAAAGGGGAGGGAGCAGGAGCAGGGCAGGGGAGGCTCAGACTACCATGCAAGACTGATAATTATGAAAAGGGAGCGGGAAGGAAGCAGATTTGTTAGGAAGAGTCTCAGTTCTAAGCACGGTTCTAAGAAAGCTTGGCCAGGCCTGTGGGGAGTTGTCAAGCCAAAATTGCCCATTAGAGACATGGACTAGC
>NW_027551577.1:210876-224397 GCF_008692635.1 Crocuta crocuta | reverse complement strand
TCATTTATTGGCTGGGAATAGTCTGGGAGAAGCATGGCCTCAGCAAAATGCTATTGTGCATCCACAGGATTGAGCCAGGCCCTTCAGTCAATTCTGCTCTCATAGCAAACTCTCTTGAAGGAGTCTATTACCCCAGTATTCTGAGAAGCAGACGCTAAAACTGGATTAAATGTGCAACGATTTTATTGGGTCAATCACAGTGAGAGAAAATGGAAAGGAATCCAGGAAGGTGGAGAGAATCATCAGACTGTAATGCAAGTCTGACTCCAGGTGACAGAGGAAAGTAGCTTCCAAGACTACCAACCAATCCAAGGAAAGTTTGACAAGGCATTTGGGGAGTCCTCAGGTCAAAACCAATCATCAAGGGGTCCTGATCTTCCCAGGAGGACCCTAACACACTCAGTCACTCCCACGGAGCAACCCGAGGGGATCGTAACCTCAGGGCAAATAGAAGCAATGAATTCTAACAGCTGGGCCTTTGGTCAGTGGCCTCTCTAGAGTGTCTCAGGCTCATGCTCCTGATCACCTCAAGATCTGAGTGATGTATTTACATAGCCTCCAGCACCTCCTTACAGGGAGAAAGCTGGTTGGCATTAAGAATGACATCAACACAATTGAGGAAAAGGATATAAAGATAATCCTGGTACTGAGCCTCTGATGCTACTTCTTCCTGAAATCCAGATTTCCTTGCTCTTTCACATAATTTGGCTGTTCACCTTTTCCTTGGTGAGCCAGTAAGTTCCTCTTTTGGCTTACACTAATTTCAGATGGGTTTCTGTCACTTGCAACCAAAAGAATCCTGACTAATACAGACCTAAAGTAGACAAACTTGAATGGTGAAATTTCAGCATTAGGGCTAGTCATGAGGGGGAAATGTTTCTGGTGACAGAATTCAAATCAAGCCAACTCACAGGGCCTACAGGCAAGGAACATCCACACAAATGAGACTGATGCGGGTATTCCCTATAAAAATTGTCAATTTGAATCGAATTTGAAGGATAAATGGCTGTTTCTTTACCAAACTATGAATTCCTTAAGAGCAGGAACATGCATTATATCTCTGATGCCTGAGCATAGTGGTACCAGGCATAGAAGGCTTAATAAGTAAGTGTTGGAAAAATGAGACAGAGGCCTCTACTTTCAATAAGCTCCTGCTCTAGCAGCAGGAATAGACATATAAATCCCAATACAATAACTACTGTAACAGAATTATATGCAAGGTGCTATGGAATCAAAGAGCAAAGAACATTCAATTTTGCCATAAGGGGTCAGGAACTATTTTACAGTCAAGCTGGACTTTAAGGGATAAATAAGAAGGAAGAAAAGAAGGAAGAAAAATCTTGCTAGGCAGAAGAAAGAGCATCCATCTACACAGAGATGATGGCATAAAAGTATGAGAAACTTTCAGAAACAGCAAATAGACTTTAACTCCACCCTGAGTTCTGTTCTTAAAAAACAGAGTTGTACTTTTGAGTGAGTATCCAACACTTAGAAATGGCCTGGAATACAGTAAGAGTTCAATGCTTTTTTTTTTCAAAGTTTTTCCCCCTACTTTATTAAGTTATGATTGGCATATAACATTGTGTGGGGTTAAGCAACATGTCGTCTGGATATGCTTATATTTTGCAAAATTATTTTTTTATAATTTTATTTATTTTATTTATTTATTCTTTAATGTTTTATATATTTCTGAGAGAGAGAGACAGCATGAGCAGGGGAGGGTCAGAGAGAGAGGGAGACACAGAATCCGAAGCAAGCTCTAGGCTCCAAGCTAGCTGTCAGCACAGAGCCCGATGCGGGGCTCGAACCCTCGAACTGTGAGATCATGACCTGAGCCGAAGTTGGCCACTTAACCGACTGAGCCACCCAGGCGCCCCTATATTGCAAAATTATTATCATCATAGCATTTGCTAACACCTGCGTCACACCACATAATTACCACTTCTTTTTTGTGTGTGTGGTGGAACATTTAATATCTACTCTTTTAGAACTTGCAAGTATATAATACAGTATAATTAACTATAACCATTGCACTGTTCAATGCATTTTTTAGTACTATTTCTAAGTGGTTGGAGCATGGTGTTGTATGAAGTATGGCTGGAGGGAATAACACTAGACAAGCAAGTTGAAACCAAGTGGTAATAAATAATAATAAAATTAAATTTAAAATTAACTATAAAATAATGATAATGATAATAAATAGTCACAACAATAGAAAACACTAATTATGTGATTGATGTGTGCCAGGTCCATGCTAAAAACTTCACATGCCTTATCTCATATAATCTTTTCAACAACCTTTTGAAATCAGCACTATTATAATCTCTTTTTTAAAAATTTTTTACCACTGAAAATATTGATGCTCAGAAAGTGGAGTGGCTTCACCAAAGTCAAACAGGAAGGGTGGGGCAGACGTGGGATTCAAATGCGGCTAATTCCAGAGGCAGACCTCTTTACCACAATCCTGCCTCCCTTGACAAGGAGTATTAATTTGATTCTAAGGCAATGGGGACCCATCACAGCCATCTAAGATCTGTGTGATGCCCTCAATCTACACTGCGTCAATGACCCCTTTCTTTACTTCTCTGGTATGCAGAGTCTAAGAAACGGGGTTGATGTATGACCAGTGATGTGACCACTGGGATAGGAGAAGCCAAATGAAAAACAGAAATGAGATTGGGGGTAGATGCCAGGAAATGGTCTTAAAGCTACTCTTCACCTAAGTACAGAGAGCTTGTCATTCTCTAGGCCCTGTGGTTAACACTTTCATTGCATCCCTGTGTCCCGTCTCTCTGTACACAATCCCACCAAGCGCAAGAGGATTCTGGAAGCTCAGAGAAGTGTAGGGTCTTGCCCTGAGGTTGCTTAGCTAGTTAGCAGCAAAGCAAGGATTCTAACCCAGGTACTTCTGACTCTTAAACCCATATTTTTTTCATAGCACAAGATTGTTTATCTCCAGTTTTTATTTTAATCAACTCATTCTTCTTTCCCTTCATGGCCACATAACAACAGTGAACAACTCTGTCCACGGGTTGAGGGATTATGTCAAACCTTGGTTTCATCATCTACATAAATGCCTGCTAGTGGTCAGGGCCTTGCCTACTTTATTGGGCTTTTTGCTTTGATGAGCTGTATGGATAGGTCTGTCATGTAGGTTTATCACACAGATAGGTCTGTGCCAAGCTGAGTCACAATCCAAGATAAGCTGCTTTATGAAGGATTTCACCTGTGAGATTAACTGAAGAAATTCCCAAACATTAATATCTCTCACTAAGATTCCTCAGAGGAGGAATCACCTTCTTCCCTAAATCTGTGTCATTGGTGAAATAGCTCTCATTATCTCTTTTTTAAAATCTGAAGCTCTGTTTAAATATGTTCTTTAGAGTTATGCTCTGATAAACTTAGGTCTATAATTGAAAGCTCTCCAGCTTAAAAAAAATTGGTAACAACTTCTAAACTAGCTGTCAGAAAATGTGGTAATTGGAGAAAAAATTAGTCTGAAGCATCAGTGCAATCACACCATTATGTAAACTGTTTCTCCTTCTGCTTCAGCCAGAGGTGACAAAGGACTCCTCTGGGAAAAGGAATGTGCCAGAGACTTCTCTGGCCAAGCAAGAATGCTAAGAAGGACAACTGAGGCTGTTCCACTAATTATCCCTAACAGGAGGGGAATGTGAACCACAGAAGCCGATGGGAAGTGAGAAGTTTCTCTAAGGATGCTCAACGTCAGTCTTATTGGAAGCATGTCCAGTATAGAGAAGCTCTAGGAGGATTTAATGCTAGAATAGATTCAGGGTGTTTCAAAAATATCATCTACCCAGCAGCCAAATCAATTTTCAGTTAAGGCTCTTCCTCTCTTGCCCCACCTGACAGCAACTCATGTTAAAAGCTGAAGCTGGGAGGGGTGACCGGGTGGCTCAGTCAGTTGAGCATCTGAATCCTGATTTCAGCTCAGGTCATGAGCCCAGGGTCATGGGATCGAGCCCCACATCAGTAACATGGAACCTGCTTGGGACTCCCTCTCTCTTTCTGTCTCTCTCTCCCTCTACCCCTCTCCCCAGCGTGCTCACACACTTTCCCTATCTATCTAATAAAACAAACAAATCATTGGGGGAAAAAAAAAAAGCTGAAGCCAGGTAGTAGGAGTGAAAAGCCTTGCTCAGGGTCAGAAAATAAGAAAGTGTCAGAATCAGGACTTTTTCTCCAAGCTTTTTGTAGCTCTACTCCATATCTATATTGTCTTTATAGGTGATCTTAGTAAGAGAAATCAGATCTGCTTAATGCTGTCTTTAGTCAAAACAAACTATCATTAACTCTAAGAGTCTCTACATCAGTTCTTCAACAAAATAATTTGAGAGATTTCTCATTCAGCTCCTCAGCCGAATGTTTTTCATTTTTTCCTTATTCCTCTTCTCTTGCCCCAAGACTCACCTCAGTCTAACCTTGTAGCTCCTCTTGCTTCCCTCTCCCCAGTTAAAACCTCTCTCAGTGAAAGGGTGTGCACACACCTACCCACACTGGAATGCTTGAGCAACTGCATTCTAACAAGGACATAAGAATGGCTGAACAGGATGACTGGGCAGCTCAGTCGGTTGAGCATCCGACTCTTGGTTTCTGCTCAGGCCATGATCTCACAGTTTGTGAGTTCGAGCCCCACCTTGGACTCTGCACTGACAGCATGGGGTTTGCTTGGGATTCTGTCTCCCAGTCTCCCTGCTACTCTCTCACACACACAAAAATAAATAAATAAACATTGAAAAAAGAATGGCCCAACTTAGAGGAATTAACATTTAGTGTTAGAACCTCAGAGACCACCTAATGGGGGGAAGCATATCTTGGGGAAAACAGTCTTCCAGGGCTCTCAAAGTCATTCCAATAGGGAACCACTTATATGCATTATAAATCAGATCCATTTCACTAACTTCATAGATTTGGCCAGTTTCAGTAAAAAGCAGTGTGGTGCATCATCAGAAACCACACCAGACCAGCAATTACCTGAACTTTGCTTTCCTCATATGTAAACCTTAGAAGATGTACCTTATATTCTCTTGCTTAACATTCTAGAATTCAGGGGTAGATTTTTAAGGGTCATAGCTCTGCAAGCAGTCAGATCTGGATGAGGGTCTATCACTTATCATCTGAGAGAATTTGACAAGCCACTGACCGTCCCTAAGCCTTATTTTCTCCATCTATAGAATGCAAATTAAAAGTGCTTGCCTCAGTATTATGGGAAGTGAAACAAGTCAGAGAAAAACAAATACTGTGTGATTTCACTTATACGTGGCATTTTTAAAAACAAAACAAACAAAACAAAATTCACAGTTACAGAGAATAGCTGGTGGTTGCGGGGGGGGGTGGGGAGGAGTGGAGTAGTGAAAGGGATTAAGACGTACAAACTTCCAGGTATAAAATAAATAAGTCATGGGGATGTAACGTACACCATGATGACCATAGTCAGTAACACTGTATTGCAGATTTGAAAGTTGCTAAGCAAGAAATCTTAAAAATTCTCATCATAGGAAAAAACTTTTGTCACTTTGTATGGTGACAGACACGAACTAGACTTATTGCGGTGATCATTTCTCAGTGTGTGCAAATGTTCACCATTATGTTGTACACCTGAAACTAGCAGAATGCTAAATGTCAACTATACTTCAATTAAAATAGTATAAAGTAAATGTATGTATCTCAGGGTGCTGTGAGAAATTCAATAAGCTGTGCGGTACATGAAAGGGCTCAATAAGTATTAGCTTTGATCATCATTGCTTCCTGTTACAGGATGATCAGTTCTCCCTCAGCTAGCAGCCTGTCACCAGATAGTTGGCTATTCTTTCAAGACAGCTTGGGGGTGAACCTTCCTTTAGTTTTACTGAATTCTCCAACCTAACTTCAGAGAGCAATTTATGTCTAAAACAATTACAAGTCTATTGAGAAGAAGGAAAATTATTTCTTTCTTAAACAAATGTAGCTTTAATAATCTAATTTCTCACCCTAGCACTTATGAGTCACTGAAATTAATTGGGTTCAGTATTGAAAGAAGCACATTATCCCCCCTTATGTTTTCATAATCAGCTCCCTGGAAACTATTTTTAAACAGAAATCACTGTGTCACACCTGGTCAACATTACACCATGATTAGTTCTTAAATTAACAAGGAAGAAAAAATATGGGAAAATGGGAATATTGTTGGGATTCTAACAGCTGAATAGTTTGTAGCAATTTAGCATGGATCACACCCAAGAAACTATTAGACAGAAAAGTATATATTTTATTCATCATCGAAAGTTAAAGATGTTTATCATATTTTAAAATACCTCCTTACTTTCCTGGGCTCCTTACAGCATCATTGATTTCTTTTCTCCCCTCTCTCTTTAATGCACAAGTAAATGCAGGCTGCTTATAAGAAATGTAGATCAGAAAAAAAAAAAAATCCGCCAAACGCTGCCATCTAGTTACGCAAACCAGAAACTTAGAATACATCCTTGATTTTACCACATGTCAGAACCATTGCCTAATCTTGTCAATTCCATCTCCTTCAGAGGAGTTGGAACCTCACCATCCTACTGCCAGTAACCTAGGTCAATTCCTCATCTTATCTGACTTAGATCCTTGCTACTCCAAATGTCATCCTAGACCAGCAGGATCGGCATCAATTGAGAACTTGTTAGAAATNAAAACATCCCCCCCCCCCCCCCCCCCCAGCCCTCCCCACCCAGACCTACAGAATCAGGATCTGCATTTCAATAAGATCCCTAGGTAATTCATATATACTTTAGAGTTTGAAAAGCAATGCACTAGACCAGCTCAGGAGTGGAGCCTTGGATTCTGCATTTCTTTCTTTTCTTTTCTTTTTTGAAGTAGGCCCCATGCTGAACATTGGACTTGAACTCATGACCCTGAGATCAAGAGTTGCAAGCTCTACTGACTGAGCCAGCCAGACACCCCAGATTCTGCATTTCTAACAAGCTCCCAGGTGATGCCTGATGTGGCTCTTCCATAAACACACTCTGATAGGCTCCTCATTTGTTTCTCTATCCCCAGCCTAAAAGAATTGGAAGAAGTTCAAGTCCCAACAAAAGGATCTTTCTAACATGCATTGGATAATGCCACTTCCCTGCTTAAAACCCTTCAGTGGTCCCTAACGTGGACACTTGTTTTAGTAGCAGTGGTAATGATAGTAGTAGTTGTTGTTGTTGCTGTTGACTTGGATTTGCATAGTTTTGGAGGGGCAGTTTGGTTGACCCCCTTCCTAGTTTGGGAAGTCTCCTTCTCTCTAACACTTGGTAGAAGACAAGGGTGTCCTCCTAATGTAGAAGCTGAAAAGCCCAGATACCTTCTCTGTCTCAGACTTTCTGGCTACTAGAGGACTGGGAACGTGACCTAGATTTGGCCAAGCTGATGTACCAATTTGGGATTTTGAATGCGGAGTTGGTGATGAAAAGAAACAAACACAGAGTCGCAGCCCCAACACCCAGTTTCTAGGGGTGGAAGAGGCAGGGGTATCCAGGGCTGCAGGTGTAGCCTGTGCAACCTGGATGGCCCAGTGTCCAGCAGAGAGAGTGGCAGCGTCCCTAGCAGTCGGGTTCCAAGGTTGATTTTGCCTGTGATTCTGACTACATAATTTCCTTCGGTTCCTGTCCAGTTCCCAATCCTGGATCCCTAGCTTGCTGGCATTCAGTAAACTGCACAATGTCCTATCCCTACACAACTTTTTTCTTGCTCATATAATCCAGAGTTGGTTTCTGTTGTTTGCAGCTAAGACCCCTGATGGTAAGGCTAACCAGTCTTGAAAGTCAGGTCTAAAGTCCTCAAACCAGCCTTCTGCATTTTTCTCTTAGTTAAGGTAATGGTATCTATTGAAACACATCAACTCTCAAATCTCAGTTTAACACAATATATTATTTCTTGTGTACATGTACTCCAACATATAGGTTCCTGATTGATAGGTGGTTCTTTAAAAAACCAAGTTCTTTCTACCTTGAGAATCTGCCATCTTCAGCATGGCTTCAAGATGCTAGTCTGTATCAGGCTGGTAAAGTGAGAAAAAATGTTTCTATCTTAGGTGGCTCAGTTGGTTAAGCATCCTACTCTTGATCTCAGCTCAGCTCTTGTTCTCAGGGTGAAGAGCTCAAGCTCCACATTTGACTCCACATTGGGCATGAAGACTGCTTTTAGTATATATTTTTGATGTTTATTTATTTTTGAGAGAGAAAGAAAAAGACAGAGAGCGTGGGGGAGGGGCAGAGAGACAGGAAGACACAGAATTTGAAGCAGGCTCCAAGATCTGAGCTGTCAGCACAGATGCCAACACAGGGTGTGAACCCACAGCTGTGAGATCATGACCAGAGCCAAAGTCAGGTGCTTAGCCAACTGAGCCACCCAGACACCCCAGTTTACTTTTTAAAAAATGTAGCAATCTTTATCTGTGATTACAATTAGGCATAAGAGCAGGTAGGACAAGCCTTTGGGGCTGGTGGCTGGGTGAAGAAGGGTATTAGAAGGTAGGGTAGGATATCTGGAAGCATATGGTAGAAATCTGACTATCTCAGTCAAGGGTTCTGTAAGTCACAACAGATTTCTTCTCTAAACCATTTTAAGCTGGCTAAAAGAAAGAAATTTATTATGAGAATAGTGTGATAAACACCTATTGTATTTATTGCCCCATTTCCAGTCCCCTTTCCTCTGATGAGTATTTCTTTGGGGAGCCACTTTTCCCCTCTCAGTCTATGAGATTTGACTCCAACCCTTGGAATCACATTTGGACAATTATGCATTCCATCTCCTTGAACATAGTGTTAGCCTCAGAGTTGGGCAATGCCAGCCAATGACTCAACGGTGAGACCTTTCTTAGAACTTTTGGGAAAGAGATACTCTCTGCAAAGACGAAAGCAACGCACCAGTTCTGTGCCTGGGGATTCTGGCAGCCATCTTTCTACTTTGGAAAGAGCCTGCTTGAAGCTGACACCAACACAGAAGAAAGCAGATCCAAAAAACAGAGACAGATTCCTGACAACACTGAGCATATTGAATCAAGGTATGGCTGAAGCCAGTGTTTCTCAGACTCAGTGGGTGATTTTTCATTTAAGCCAGTAGGAGGCAGATTTCTATCATTTACATCCTAGTCGTGACTAACACAGCCAAGAAGTCTAACTGGGGAATCCGGGGAGTCTCTCTCATCTTCTCTTTCTCCACAGCTTCATTCTCCTGTCTCTGTCTTTGTGTCTGCTTCCCTCTCTGTCTACAGAATCTCTGCCTTCGTGTGTACCTAACCATCAATGGCTACTCCGTAGCTCCCAAGTTTACATGTCTTCATTTTCAGTGACCAGCAGAGAGTATCAAGCATCTCAAATCCAATTCTCAATTTCTGGGAGAGAGACTCTAAGTGTGATTCAACCTGGGTCAGGTATCGAATCCTGATCTGATGAGCTGAGAGGCTCAGGGGGCTTTGGCAATCTACAAAACTTTCTTGGACCTCAATTTCTTCACCAGTAAAATGAGGGTAATAGCAGAACCTGCCTCATACATTTGTTGGAGAACTAAATGAGATCACACATGTAAAGTTCTAAGCCTAGTATCCTGTGTGTAGTAAATACAGAATAAATATAAGCTGTGAAAATAGTACTTCACTGGTAATGAGGGTGCTCCTCCTCTGTCATTGGTGTCAACTTGTAATGGTAGCATTTGAGGCGTTACCTTATTGAATCCTCACTATTTGCCCCTTGAGATAGGTATTATTATTTTTCCTTTTCCATAAATGAGAACATAGGCGCTCAAAGGGGCTAAGTATGTTGTCAGAGTTCTCAGAGCAAGTAGGGGACAGAACCATAATATGAATCCACATTTGTTGGTTCCCAATCCCCTATTCTTTCTGTTGGGCCATGCCTATTTCTACAGTGTCCAGACTCACCAACAGTCTCACCGGCTAAACGAAATCCATTGCTTTTGTGACTGTAGCCATCAATCTCACTTCTCAAACAACTGGTACAAGCCTCAGGTCACCTGATGGAACAAAGGGTAATTATAGGGGATCTGAGCATAGGAGCTAAATTCTAGAAAGAAAGAAGAGTCTAGGTATTTAGGAGTTGGCCTTTAGGCTTTGGTCTGAGGGAGCAATTGATGCTCAGAGGGAAGTCATGCTAAAAGATAGCTCTCCCCATTCTCATGGACTGGATTATCCTCCCCAAATTCACATGTTGAAGCTCTAGCTTCCAATGTGATGGTGTTTGGCGATGGGGCCTTTGGGAGATAATTAGGTTCAGGTGAAGTCACAAAATTCCTTCATGATAGGCTGAGTTCCTTTATAAAAACAGACACCAGAGCACCTGCTTGTTCTCTCCATCACGTGAGGACACAGTGAGCATGCTGCCATCTGCAAGCTAGGAAGAGAGCCCTCACCAGAACCCGACCATGCTAGCACCCTGATCTCAGACTTCCAGCCTCCAGAACTGTGAGAAAATAGATTTCTCTTATTGAAGCTACCCAGTCTATGATATTTTGTTATGGTAGCCTGAACTAGGACAGATTTTGAATTGTGATAGTTAATTTTATGTGTCAACTTTACTGCATGGCAGGGTATCCAGATATTTGGTTAAATGTTATTTCTAGGTGTGTCTGTGAGGTTATTTCTGAGATTAACATTTGAATAAACAGAGTGGATAAAGCAGATTGCCCTCCTCAGTATGGGGGAGGCCTCATTCAATCCACTGAAGGCCTGAATAGATTAAATTTTGAGTAAAAAATGCATTCTTTCTCTCTGCCTGACTGTCTTTGAGTTGGGACAGTGGTCTTCTCCTGCCTTCATAGTTGGACATGGACTGGAATGTACACCATTGAGTCTCCTGGATCTCCAGTAGATCTTGGGTTTCAAGGCTCCAGGACCATGGGAAATAAAATTCTGTTATGTAAGCCACCCAGTCTGTGGTATTTTGTTATGGCAAAAGCTAAGACACATATCCAAGTCCAGATAAGTACCCAGGCCACACACCTAAGCTATGACATTTACCAAGTCCAGAACACCTTTGGAAGCTCCTTTTCCCCAGATTTGCTTAAATGTGTGTACAGGGAGGGGGTGGGGGAGATAAGAGATTTCACAGCAGCATCTCTAAGGGCATCCCTCTATCCCATGTCCATCACAGTGTGCAGGAAAGGCATAAGCCAGCTCCCAAGGAAACAAGTTTTATGGCCTGAAGTCCATGTGGACAATCTACCCCATGCAAGGCTGGGATGAGATATAGGGCCTCTTCCTCCTCCGTTCATTTGTCATTGTTTTAGTCCAATCCTTCCTCAATGTCTGTCTCAGATTCTTATAATCTCCCCTTAATTTGTCTAAGTGCCACCTATCTCTTCTCTCCCATCCATCCCTTACCATGCAGCTAGAAAAATCTTATCTGATCTTGTTCCTTCATTTCTCTGTGATTAAAAACATGGGCTTTGGAGCCCAACTGCCTGGATTCACATCTCTGCTCTGCTATTTGCAGCTATGTTGTTTTAGTAAGTTACTCAGTTTTATCATTTGTAAAATGGGGTTTGTGGTGTGTTAGATGGTGACCCCCAAAAAGATATGTATGTCCACATCCTAATCCCCAGAACCTGTGAACATAATCTTATTTGGGGGGAAAAAAGTCTTCATAGACATCATTAAGTTAAGGATTTTGGGGAGAGATCATCTTGGATTACCCACTAGGCCCTAAATCTGGTAACAACTGTCAAAAATCAGTCGGCTATAAAAATAAGGGTTTATTTTGAGATTCTCAATTCTATTCCATTGACCCCTATGCCTATCGTGTGTAAATCATTTTTAATTAAGATATAACTTACATACCATAGAATCAACCTTTTCAAAGTACATAATCCAGTGGCCTTTAGTATATTCATAAAATTGTACAGTCATCACCAGTGTCTACAGGCATATCTCAAAGATAACGTGGGTTTGGTTCCACACCAACACATCGAAACAAATTACCACAATAAAGTGAGTCAAATGAATTTGTTGGTTTCCCAGCACATATAAAAATTATGTTTACATTGTACTATATTCAGTGTGCAATAGCATTATGTCTTTAAAAAACAATGCACAAGCTTTAAAGTATTTAAAAATACTTTATTGCTAAAAAGTGCTAAATATTGGGATGCCTGGGTAGCTCAGTCTGTTGAGCATCAGACTTCCCCTTAGGTCATGATCTCTCGGTCTGCGAGTTTGAGACCTGCATCAGGCTCTGTGCTGACAGCTCAGAGCCTGGAGCCTGTTTTGGATTCTGTGTATGTCTCTCTCTCTGCTCCTCCCCTCCTGTGCTCTGTCCCTTTCTCTCTCAAAAATAAATAAACATTAAAGAAAAAAATTTTAAGTGCTAAGAATCATCTGAGCTTTCAGCAAATTGTAGTCTTTTTGCTGCTAGAGGGTCTTACTTTGATGTTGATGGCTGCTGACTGATCAGGGTGGTAGATGTTGAAGGTTGAAGTGGCTGTAGCAATTTCTTAAAATAAGGCAACAATTAAGTTTGTTGCATCAAATGACTCTCCCTTTCATACATGATTTCTCTATAGCATGCAATGCTGTTTGATAGCATTTTATATTCAGAGTAGAATTTCTTTCAAACCCTTCCAGTGCTTTATCAACAAACTTGATGTAATATTCTAAGTCCTTTGTTGCCATTTCAACAAGCTTCACAACATCTTCACCAGGAGTACATTTCATTTCACAAAACCACCTTTCTCCTCCATGAGAAGAAATTCTTCATCCATTATAGTTGTATCATGAGATTGCAGAATTCAAGTATAACATTAATGAAAGAGTTTGAACTATTGTGAGAAAAAACAAACTATAATACAAGACATGAAGTGAGCAAATGCTGTTGTAAAAATGGCACCAATAGTCTTGCTCCGCACACAGGCTTGCCAGAAACTTTCAATTTGTAAAAAGAAACCCAATAAATGCAATAAAGCGAAGTGCAATAAAATGAGGTACACCTGTAATTCTATAAAACTTTTTTGATCCTTTCTTCCCAGACAGGAGTTTTGGGTAATGGATGGGCTTTAATTTCTCATTTTGTTTTGCCCCGGTAGTTAGGTGAGCATTTCATCTTAGTTTGTCCAGGAACTTCATAGTTTTAAAGCTGAAAGTCTCACATCCCAGAACCCCCGCAGTTCTGGGCAAACTAGGAGGGTCATTCCCCTCCCCTATAAGAAGCATCATCAATGTCCTGCCCATATTCCTTAGCACTTGGATGTTCGCAGCCACCTTCCCACTGCTAGCTCCTTCATCTAAAGACTTCCTCCGGGGACACCTGAGAGGCTCAGTTGGTTAAGCATCTGACTGTTGATTTTGGCTCAGGTCATGATCTCAAGGTCGTTAGATCCAGCCCCATGTCTTGGCTCTGTTCTGGGCATGGCGCCTGTTTAAAATCCATTCTCTTGGGGCACCTGGGTGGCTCAGTTGGTCAAGCATCTGACTCTCTCTCTTTTTTTTTTAATGTTTTTTATTTCTTTTTGAGAGAGAGGGAGACAGAGTGCCTGGGGCAGGGT
>NW_027551577.1:205551-210850 GCF_008692635.1 Crocuta crocuta | reverse complement strand
GGGGGGGGTGGAGGGCAAAGAGAGAGGGAGACACAGAATCTGAAGTAGGTTCCAGGCTTTAAGCTGTCAGCACAGAGCCCGTCACAGGGCTCAAACTCAGACCGTAAGATCATGACCTGAGCTGAAGTCAGCCACTTAACTGACTGAGCCATCCAGGTGCCCCAAGCATCTGACTCTGGGTCTCAGCTCAGGTCACGATCTCAAGGTTTGTGATATCAAGTCCCATATCGGGCTCTGCACTGACAGCACAGAGCCTGCTTAGGATTCTCTCTCTCCTTCTCTCTCTGTGCCCCTCCATGCTCTTTCTCTCAAAAATAAACTTAAAAAAAATTCTGTCTCTCCCTCTCCCTCTGCCCTTCCCCTGCTCACATGCAAAAAAACCCAAAACAAAACAAAACAAAAAAACTTTCTCCAAAGTTTGCAAGCTCACTCTGAACAAAATATCAGGATGGAATTAATAAATAATAGAGTTAAATCCTGCTTTATAAGAGCAGCTCTGATGGCAAATGGAACACCAGTACCCCAGCTTCTGTCACTTCTTGGGTGGGATAACTCCAAATGTGAGCATTTTACAGTGGCCTCATTTTTTCCCCAGCAAGATAAGCCCCATTCACCCATAGTGATACTTGGCTTGATAAAATGTGCCCTTTACTGTCTGCCTTCCCTTGGGTCTCACTTCCCCATTCTTCAATCTTTATCTCAGGGTCTGCTTCCGGTCAGATCTAAAACTAAGACAGCCCCCATTGCCAAATCTTTGAAACAAGCAACTAATGCCTTCTCAAACATATGTAAAGTGCTATGCAAGTGAAACTTCCAGTTATTTCTTTCAACCAGATTGCTGCCCATAAAGAGCCTCATGTAGAAATTCTGGAACTGCCACCACTTTGCTGGACAGATCTTGATACCTCTCTTCCCCAACACACTCATTCTCTTACCCAGAGACCACCTTCAGTCTGTAAGCTTCCCCGAAGGCCCAGGGAAGGCCTACCTCAAAGCAAGAAACCTTCTAGTCATGCTGGCTGGGCTCCATCCGATGGCCCAGAAGCAGATCAGCATTTTTTATTTCTGTTTGTTGTCAATGTCAGGTCCTCTTGGCAGTCAGGATCATGACCCTGCCTGTCAGTGGTGAGGGCTGTCTGAGGCCTCTGAGAAAAATGGATCACAATTCCCCACAGTATAAATGCAGAGCAAAAGCAGAATTACGAATGTAGGAGTTTGGAGCAAAGTGACCCCAGGAGCAGTGAGATCTGATTGGCGCCATACTCAAAGGAACCCCCACTGCCCAAAAATGTGTTCCCACAGACCACATTACATGTATGAAATCTCACTGATGAGGGAGCATAAGGCAAGCTGATATCCTGTGAATCACCCCCCCTCCTAGGTAGGAGATGCATGATATTCTTCAGGCACTCCAGGCTCTCCAAGAACAAAGGAAAGACAGAAAACAAATGGTTAAACTGGTAGTCTCCATCAGTTTGCCACTATCTCATCAATAGCCTAATCTCCAGGAACTCCCTACTATCTTAATATTGCTTTGCTAGAGAGAAAAACAACCTTAGCTTGACAATACCTAGGCCTCCAGTAATCTGTTAATCCTCTTTAGCATAAAAAAAATCCCTTTAAGAAACTTTCTCTTGATTTTACCTCCCCCCAACTCCACAGTATATAAGTAGTCACTCTGCACAACCCCAGTGCAGTTCTTTCTGCCCAGGGGTCCTGTCCCCATGCTTTAATAAATCACCTTTTTGTATCAAAGACCTCTTGAAGAATTCTTTCTTGGCCATTGGCTCTGAATCCCACCAACACCCCCAAAGCCCCATCACCACCATTAGAGAGTTGTGCCAAACTGTGATGTCCAAAGTCAGTTGCACTAGTACATATCTGTCCCACAAGATCCTATAATGACATTGGCATTTGTCCATTGAGAAGTGGGGTCCATGTTACCACTCCTTGAAACTGGGTAGACCTTTGGTACTGCCTCAATCAATGAGATGTGGAAGAAACAACACTGCATAAACTCCAAGAATAGTCATAAAAGGCAATACGCATTCTATCTTGTCTCTCTTGGGAGACTTGCCCTGGGAACCCAGTTACCACGTTGAGAGGGAGTTCAGGCCACAGGTGGATGTTCCAGCTGCCAACCAACACCCCCCACCAGATGCGTGAGTGCACGTGTCTTCAGATGATTCTGCTCTAGACTTTGAGTCTTGTAGCTGGGGGCCAACACATCATGAAGCAGAGTAAAGACTTCTCTCTGCCCTGAGTTCCAGATTCACAGAAATTGTGAGAGGTAACAAATAATTATTATTGTATCAAACCACTAAGTTTTAGGATTATTTTTCACATAGCAATAGATTACAAATATAAGAGCGAATTCCTCAGTTGCACTAGAGAACAACCTCTCTAAGTGCAAACACACTCAGATGAGGAAACATGAAGCTAGCTAGTCATTCACACATCAGTATGAATCACTCATACTTGGTACCATTCCCATATCCCTACTGGAAAAGAGGTAAGATTGAAAATCTTAGGAAATGGAAGTTAGCATTAGGACCTAGGAAACTGAAGAAGCTGAAATAGGGGGCATTTTGTAGGAAGAAATCTGGACTTAAAGCCAACAGGACTGGGTTCTAGTCCTAAGCATGCTCCTTTCTGACAGAATTTCTTCTGGTGTATACAATAGGCTTTGCTACTTAATAGCTGTGTGACCCTGAGCACAGCCTCAGTTACCTTATTTATAAAGCACTCCACAATAATACCTACCTATCTCCCAAGATTGCAACTGACTTTGGAAAACAAAGTAAGACAATTATTATGAAGGCAAATTGTCCATGTAACTTAAGAAAGCTGTGGGATGTGGTAGATCCAAGTGGGACTCAGCAAATCTGAGTTTTAGTTCAGACTCTGCCAGTAATTCACTCTGTATCCTTGGCAAAGTCATTCCTTCCTCCACTGTAGCCCCCACAAGGTTCATGCAAATGTTAATACTCACCTCTAGACCCCAGCATCCCTGGTGTGGGGTCGTCAGCTATTAGTGCTAGCAGAGGGTTTCAGAGTCTCAAAGTCACCAGTCTAGTTAACAATGAAAGGTCAAGGTCAAAGCAAGGTCAAGCAAAGTGCAAAGCCAGTTATCAGATGTGTTTAAGGAGGTGTGAGGTGAGTCCCATTGTCTAAATATATCTTTACAGCTATGAGAGACCAGAGATGCAGCTCATAACTGGTAATGGGACCATCCATTCCCCTTCATGTGTATTTATTAGACATAATATGTAATATTACAAATATATTAATATATCAATACGTTATATATATAACATATATTATAGATATATAATTTAGGAGTTTAGACTCTTGAGCCAAATCACATGAGTTCCACATTCCAGTTCTCCTTCAAAATAGCTATAGCAATCTTGGGCATTTTAGTTAACCTTTCCAAGCCTCAGTTTCTTCATCTGTAAAATGGAGGTAATAGTTACAGCACTTGGTGGGGCTATTGAGAAGATTCCGTGAGCATGGGCAGTAGGAGTTCTTTCACACCTAGGAAGCTATCCTTCAGTGTGGCAATTCTGGCTGCTGTTCCCCAAGTGAGGAAAAGGATGGTTATAGAGATAATTGTAGGAGGCAAATTCATAGGTTCTTTCATTTAAAATCACACATCCCCACCTTTCAAAAAAAATCGCTTTTCAGTGCACTTTTTTATAATTTACCTTCATAGTTTATTGTCAAGTTGATTTCNCTTTTGATCCCTCTGACTATACCAAGGGAAAAGTGTCAGCTTGGTGCTAAAAGTCTTTAACACCTCTCTAGTGCTTGCTAATCTCCTAATCTTCCTCTCTAACAATGCGAAGTTCAGAGCCTAGAGCTCAGAGCCTCCCCAGGTTACAGAGTCTAGCTATAATTTAATAACAGTTTGCTTTTGTTGTAGTTTGTTATATTTATTTTTTTATAGTTACTTTATTTTTATGGGAGTGATTCTGGTTTTATATTTATAGTAGTGATTTAAAGTTTTCTTTTAAACTTCAGGGTTGCCTGGGTGGCTCAGTCAGTTGAGCATCTAACTCTTGATTTCGGCTCAGGTCATGATCCCAGGGTTGTGGGATCCAGCCCCGCATCGGGCTCCATGCTGAGTGTGGAGCCTGCTTAAGATTCTCTCTCCCTCTCTTTCTGCCCCTCCCCCCAGTGCACTCTCTCAAAAAATAAAAAAATATATAGTTTTTTTAAAACTTCCAATGTATTTTTTAAGTAAGTCTATTTTTATATTTTTATTTAAAAAATTGTTTACTGTTTATTTTAGAGACAGGGAGAGAACAGCTTGAGTGGGGGAGGGGCAAAGAGAGAGGGAATCACAGAATCCAAAGCAGGCTCCAGGCTCCGAGCTGTCCACACAGAGCCTGACGCAGGGCTCGAACCCACGGACTGCGAGATCATGACCTGAGCCGAAGTTGGCTGCCCAACTGACTGAGTCACCGAGGCGCCCCAAAGTAAATCTATTTTTAAATATGAAATATAGGATAGATGGTTCTTGGATATGGAAAATATCATGAAGGTGATACTGAAATGATTGAAGTCTGGAAAACATGGCATTTACTCTGCAAAGGGCAGACTCGGCACCTCCAAGAAACTATATGGATCTACTGACAACTAAACCACTTCCTCTAGCTCCAATTTGTGGCCTCATGGTCCCCTGCTCTGTGCCCCAGGACCTCGGGGGGCCAGTCGTGCTCTCTCCTATCCTCTCAAATGCTGCCAGGATGTAAACTGGTACAAACCTGGAATAATTTGGCAAGGACATCCTCTATAAATCAGTGATTCCATTTCTAGGAATTTAATGAAATAACCATAAATGTGCTCAAAGATACATGGTTGGGGATATTTGTGGCCATATTATTTATGATAGAGAAAAAAATTAGAAATCATCTAAAAGGCCAACAACAGGGAACCAGCTTAGCAAATTATGGGGTTTTTTTTTTAATGGACTGATCTAAAAACAGTCATATGACATTCTGTACCAAGTGCTCTCAAAGGACTTTAGCTATGTTAGCTCATTTAATAACTCACTACAATTCTACAAGGTAGATGTTGTAATTATTAGCCCCATTTTACATGTGAGGAAACTGAAGCATAGAAACGTTAATTATCTTGCCCACGTCACACAGCTAGTAAGGGACAGAGCTGACATTTGAAAGCAGGCCACCTAGTTCCAGAGTCCATGCTCTTACCCACTATGCTATAGTCTTCTCATTGAAGCTAATGTTGTAGATTGAGTATACTGACACAGAGAAGCATTCCCAAGGTATCT
>NW_027551577.1:203510-205420 GCF_008692635.1 Crocuta crocuta | reverse complement strand
GGGTGGGGGTGGGGGGGGTGGCTGGTGGCTCAGGCCATTGAGCGTCTGGCTCTTGGTCTTGGCTCAGGTCATGATCTCACAGTTTGTGAGTTGGAGACCTGCACTGGGCTCTGCACTGACAACCCAGAGCCTGCCTGAGAGTCTCTCTCCCTCTTTCTCTGCCCCTTCTCTGTTCATGTTCATTATCTCTCTCTCTCCCTCTCAAAGTAAATAAAAGAACATCAAAACATTATTTTTTTAAAAAAGGAGGCAGGAAAAAAAAAGGATCAGGAAAAACACACTATTCATCAAAAAAGACTATTTCTGGCTGGTGAGATTATACCATTTTTGTTGTTTGGGTTTTTTCTTATATGTGTTTCCCAGGTTTTCTGTTTTGAATGCTTATTGCCTTTACAATAGAAATGACATTTACCAAAAGATGACTTTCTACTGAGTTCTCCCATTCCTTGCTGCTTCTAAAGACAAGGCAATTGGTCCTTCATGATGACAATAAAACTGATGATGGTGATAATAATAGTCAATATTTAATGAGTTTTTTGTATGCTAGAGAATTGACAACCATGATTTCATTAACTCATCCCAGCCAGAAGCACTGTGTCTAGGCTGTGCACTGCACAATTCAGGGAATAGTATTCATATATCACCTGCATTATGGACTACGGTGTGAACAGTGCTGCTCAGAGTCATACAACATGGCCGCCCTGTCAACAACACTGAGAGATAGATTTTTTTTTAATTTTTAATGTTTTTTATTTATTTCTGAGAGAGAGAGAGACAGCATGAGCAGGGGAGGGTCAGAGAGAGGGAGACACAGAATCTGAAACAGGCTCCAGGCTCTGAGCTGTCAGCACAGAGCCCAATGCGGGGCTCGAACCCACGAACCGTGAGATCATGACCTGAGCCGAAGTGGGATGCTTAACCGACTGAGCCACCCAGGCGCCCCAAGAGAGGTAGATATTCTGATAATTCCCACTTTGTGGAAGAGGAAATTAAGGCACCAAGAGACTAATTAACTTCTCCCGTGTCACCCAGCTCATGAGGGGAACCAGTATTGAAAACCAGGCAGTCTGACTTCAGGTCTATTCTCTTACTTTCAGTTGCAGAGGGGAGGGCATGATGATGAAGAAAAGTAAAATCTGGACATCTAGACGAAGATTACAGAAACAACGGAGGCATTGTGGCAACTTCAAAAGAGCTCTGGCCCGAGGGGCAGGACATCCACCTTCTAGGCCCTGCTCTGTCCCCACCTACCTACGTGACCTTAAGTAGGTTTCTTTTTTTAATTTCCCCCTGTGGGCTCAGCTTCCCCATCTGTAAAATGAAGGAATTAGACAAGATGATCCGTAAGATCTCTTGCAGTTCTGAGAGTCTACAATTACAGATGGCATCCCAATATGGGCCCAGAATCGTGCCCTCCCACTCAGCATGGACCATTCTCCCTCCTGCTCGTTCAAGGCGGTGTCTCTCAACTGACCTACTTTGTGTGTGAGGGAGAGAAGGGCAGAGAGGAGGGTAAGAGTGGGGTGAATAACCAAGGATTTGCCCTCCTGGGAGGGTCAGGGTCCTCTCCAGTCAGTGCCCAGTCTCACCTGCGCTGGAAGCTCTCCTCCCTGCTCCACAAAAAGCAGCAGGCTGAAAATATCTGACAGGGCGGTGATGCTGTTTTAATGCACTGCTTTTAGTTTTTAATCATGTTGGTGATTCACCAGGGTGTTTTTCTGACTTTCCAAACGTGCTTTGTTAAAGTCATTATTGCAGGATCGTCAGGGTGTTTTATTAAACAAAAAAGCAAAGTGCAAAACAGTGTGTATAGGGTGAGAAAAATAATTTAAATATACATTTGTGGAGTGAGAACAAAAATGAATAACCAAGAGGAAACCTGAGAGATTGGAAATTACTTGCCTCCCAGG
>NW_027551577.1:99871-203321 GCF_008692635.1 Crocuta crocuta | reverse complement strand
CTTCATGCAGTTTGAATATGCATATATTATTACCTGGGTAATTTTTTTTTAACAATCAACAAAAGACATTCCTCCTCTATTCTGACTCTGCTTTTTCCAAGATATTCCTGGCTGCATTCGTTTGCTAGGCTGCCACCGCAAAGTACCAGAGACTGGGTGGCTTCAACAACGGAAATTTCTTTTCTGACACTTCCGGAGGCCAGAAATCCAAGATCAAGGTGTCTGCAGGGTTCGTTTCTTCTGAAGCCCCTCCACTTGGCTTGCAGATGGCCACCTTCTCTGTGTGTCCTCAAGTGATCTTTCTTCCCTCCCAGGTCTTTGTATCCTCATCTCCTCTTCTTAAAAGGACACCAGTCATATTAGATGACAGCTCACCCTGATTTTAATTTAATTACCTCTTTAAAGATCCTATCTCCAAATACAGTCAGATTCTGCTGTACTAGGGAATTAGGGCCACAATAAATGAATTTTGGACAACATAATTCGGCCCTTAACACTGCCCTACACAAGTGAACTCACCCCTTCAGACCAGTGGCCCTCTGAGGAACATGTACGGGTTTTTACATTCATTTAAATTTAATTGAGCATCTCTTATGAGGAGAACACTGTTTTAAGGTTGGGGGTAATCTCAAACTGAGTTAGGTTTCCTTCTGGCCTGGAGGTAAATAGGGAGACAAGAAAGAATGCCAGAGCCTGGCTCTGCCTCTTACTAGCTGAGTTAACCTGGACACGATTTTTAGCCACCAGTTTTGCCATGTGTAAAATGCAGGTGCTAGTACCTACCTGAGAGGACCTCAGGTATGTAAAGTACCTGGTCTAGAGTAAGTGTTTAGGACGTAGCATTTATTGTTTATGTCCTCTCCCACCTGACCTGTGGGCTCAGGGAACAGGGCCCACAGCCTTTTCATCTTACGGTTCTGGAGTGTAGCAGTGGACAGCTGTGAAGTTTTGCTGAAGCAATAGCGCAGACTGATTTGTGAGTCCAGATGACCATATCCAAAAGGGTCTTTGAGAAATATCTGATGGGCCACATTTAAAAGCAGTTTGTTTGTTTGTTTGTTTGTTTAAGTTAATATGGCCTTCTTGGGAACCACAGGCTGATGAAGTCCAAGGACGTTTGAGCTATATTTGGAACTTCTTTTTTTTTTTTAAATGTTTCATTTATTTCTAGGAGAGAGAGAGACAGCGTGAGCAGGGAAGGGTCAGAGAGAGAGGGAGTCACAGACTCCGAAACAGGCTCCAGGCTCTGAGCTGGCAGTCAGCACAGAGCCCGACGCGGGGCTCGAACCCACGAACCGCGAGATCATGACCTAAGCGAAAGTCGGACGCCTAACCAACTAAGCCACCCAGGCGCCCCTATATTTGGAACTTCTGTCTTTCATGCCACACAGATCTTTCCAGTGCAACAGGAAGCATATCAGATTTATACTAGACATTTGCTGGTTTGATCTGCTTATCACTGATGCCCCCTTCTTTTGGTAATAGAATCCCACTTTTCCTTTGAAGAACTACCCTGATCCATTTTCAGCCCATGTAGTTTAGATGGGCAGATCATATCTCCAGGTCCTAGGAATGAGCATGTGGTTCAGGCCTGGCCATTGAGGGTACTAAATTCTCTGGTTAACTATCGTTAACTCAGATTATTAGTAAATGATCCCACCTGAGAAAAAAACAGCATACCTGGGAGTTTTACTGACACTATCAAGAAAGAAGTGCTCTCTACTCATCAGGAATGTTAAACTGGAACTTCTAGTGGCTGCTTTGCCACTGCTGAGGGGAAAACCTGCCTGAGATCCTGGTTACATTACAAGAGCACCTGGATCCAGCCTTGCCTGAAGCCATTTGCCCTGAATATCTTGGTTATGTGAACCAATAAGCTTTCCTTATTTTTTTTTTCTGCTCATTTCCTCTCCTCCACATCCTGGCAACCACCAGTTTATTCTTTATATTTGAGAGTCTGAGTTTTATCATTGTTTTTTAGATTCCACATATAGATGAAATCATATAGTATTTGTCTTTCTCTGTCTGACTTATTTCATTTATCATAATATCCTCTAGGCTCATCCACGTTGTTGTAAATGGCAAGATCTCATTCTTTTTTATGGCTGAGTAATATTCCATTGTATTTAAATACACACCACATCTTCTTTATCATTCTTCAGTCAATGGATACTTCAGTTGCTTCCAAATCTCAGCTATTGTAAATAATACTGTGATGAAGATGGGTGTGCATATATCTTTTTGCGTTAGTGATTTCATTTTCTTTGGGTAAATATCCAGGAGTGGAATTACTATTTTGTAAATCTACTTTTTATGTTTTGAGGAACCTCCATGCTGTGTTCCACAGAGGCTGCACCAATTTACATTCCCAGTAACAGTGCATGAGTGTTCCTTTTCTCCATGTCCTCACCAACACTTGTTATTTCTTGTCTTTTTGACACTACCCTTTCCTTGGCCTTTTAACCCTAACCATTCTGACTGGTGTGAGGTGCTACCTCGTCCTTTTAATTTGCATTTCGCTGATGATGTGTGATGTTAAGTATCTTTCCATATATCCACTGATCATATGGATGTCTTCTTTGGAAAAATGTTTACTCACATTCCCTGTCCATTTTTTCATTAGATTATTTGGGAGCTTTTTTTGGTGTTGAGTTGTACTAGTTCTTTACATATTGTGGATATTAACCTCTTACCAGATACATCATTTGCAAATATGTCACCCCATTCAGTTGCCTTTTTGTTTTATTCCCTTTGCTGTGCAAAAGCTTTATATTGGGGCATCTGGGTGGCTCAGTCAATTAAGCATCTGACTTTGGCTAGATCTGATCTCATGGTTCATGAGTTTGAGCAAATACTTTTTTTTTTAAATATTGTTTATTTATTTATGGGGGGGGAAATGGATCTCAAGGGGGAAAAGGACAGAGAGAGGGAGAGAGGGAGACACAGAACCTGAAGCAGGATCCTGGCTCCAGACTGCAAGCTGTCAGCCCAGAGCCCAACTCAGACCTTGAACTCATGAACTGTGAGATCACGACCTGAGCCAAAATAGGACACTTAACCGACTGAGCCACCCAGGTGCCCCCAAAAAATTTTTTTTAAAAAAAGCTTCTATTTCAGTGTCACCCCAATAGTTTATTTTTGCTTTTGTTTCTCTTGCCTGAGGAGACATTTCCATAAATACTTAGCTAAGACCAATGTCCGAGGGATTACTGCCTGTGTTTTCTTTTAGGAGTTTTATGGTTTCAGGTCTCACATTTATGCCTTCGGCCTGTATTGAGTTGATTTTTGTGTATGGTGTAAAAAAGTCATCCAGTTTCATTCCTTTGCATGTGGCTGTCCGTCCCAGCACCATCTACTGAAAAGACTCTCTTTTCTCCATTGTATTTTCTTGTCTCCTTTGTTGTAGATGTATTGGCCATGTAGGCATGGGAAGTTTTCCTTTCTACTTAAATAAATTTCATTTGGGTTTCTCTCACTTACCAACCTAAGGAATTGCACTTACAGGATTAGTTCTCAATGATTTCTCTCCTCTTGTAACTCAAATCTCTTGTTCGTAGGCTTAGAACTAATCACTACTAAAAATCAGTTCATCAAACCACTTGCACGAGGGTGGCCCTTCAGAGTTTACAAATTCCTTTCACATATCCAGGTGTGTGGTGTGTGTGTGTGTGTGTGTGTGTGTGTGTGTGAAGATAGACAGACATTGGGGATGAAATGAGAAATTGAGACATGTCTGGTACCCACTGCTGCCAGGTGTAGCCACATGCTGATTCAGACTCAACCAGGACACTGAGCTGCAAGGTGGCTGATTCTGAGCTCTGGGCCAATGGAACGCTGGGGCTGGCTTGTACCAGCTAATAGGAAGTTTTGTTAAATATCTGGGAATTATCGGCAGCATTGCAGCCAGTTGTTAAGCCGTCGGTACCCTGAAGTTGGCCACGGTGAGGGTATTTATCCCATGAATATTGCCAAACACTACAAATCAAGGGGGAAAATGCTTGGAGGGTCCATTTACTAACAAACCTCAGGTCTTGGCCTTGGTTCAACAGATGCCAAAGCAGCCAGGAAGAATGACTGCTTAACAACAGCAATACCTACCTTCCACTTCACAGCACTTGCTCCTCCATAATCTCATCTGGTCCTTCTGGCAATGCTGTAAAGGAGAAATTATTATTCATATCCTACTTGTAAGGAATCCAAGGCCAGGAGAAATGTCTTCCTTGTGAACAGGTAGCAGAGCTAAGACGTAAACTCAGTTCTCTGGACTCCATGCCTAATGTTGTTTCCCTAACACCCCAGTAGGAGGTGAGTGAAATATCGAAACAGGGTGTAAACAAGCAATTTGGTCACTGGTATGGGAAGGCTGTTCCTATAAAAAGAGCCTTTTAACAACGTATTTCTGAACAGAGGTGGCCAATTAGCAAGGCAATCGCCCAGGAGTTAGCAATAATACTACATATTTGATCTGCTGAGAAAACACAGCATCACTTCTAATAAATTATGTACCTTACATTTGCACAGAAGTTTTTGGTTTACAAAGCCCTTTCAAATATGTTGCTTCTGTAGATCAATTCCTTTAAAATGTGGGCCCCATGTGGCAGGCTGATTAATCCATACCCACCACCAACACTCTTCTCCCTTAACTGCTTTCACCAAAAAAATGCATTTTTTTTTCAGCCTCCTTTAGAAACCACAGTCTTGAGATCTAGTTCCAGCTATTGAGGCTTATGCAGAAGTCTGCTTTCCTGATGAAAAGAATTGCCTTCTCCCTCTTTTCCTTGCCTTAAACAAAGACATAGTACCTGGTGCTGCAACAGCCATATTGTAACCATGAGGTGACGAGACAAAAAGCTAAGCATAGCAGAAAAAAGTATGGGTCCTTGGTGTCATTATTGAATCGACACCTAGCTGCTTCCTCTGAATCTTTATATATTCAGAGAAAATCTGAATATATAAATATATTTTCTCATATAAATCTCTATATGAGAAAAATAAACCACTTCAGGTTATTTGGGTATTCTGTTATCTGCAGTGCAAACATTCCTACTACAACTAGCAATTCTGCTTCTAGGAATTTATCATAAAGATCATTTATAACAGAGAAAAACTAGAGTCTAACTTTACAACAATAGGTTGACAAAATAAATGCCAGGGTGGCCATGTAATGTATAACATCCAGTAATTGAAAATTGTATTGCAGGGGCACCTGGGTGGCTCAGTCAGTTCAGCGTCTGGCTTTGGCTCAGGTCATGATCTCACGGTTCGTGGGTTCGAGCCCCGCGTCAGGCTCTGTGCTGACAGCCAGCTCAGAGCCTGGAGCTTGTTTCAGATTCTGTGTCTCCCTCTCTCTCTGACCCTGCCTTGCTCACATTGTCTCTTTCTCTCTCTCTCTCAGAAATAAATAAAACATTAAAAAAATGTATTTCAGACAAGGGATTCTTAACCTTGTGCTCTTAAACAAGTACCCTTATATTATATAGAGACATTTTTTGTGTGGATGCATACGTGCCTTTTTCCAGGTAAATAGTTTTTATCAGATTCTCAAAGGTTTCCAAAAACACTTTAAGAATCACTATTACAAACTAATATTGGTAGACACAGAAAGACGCTCACAATATATTGGAGAAACAGACATTTACAAAATAATTTGTGCAACACTCTTCCAAATTGGAAAAATTACAAGTACGTTGTAAATATAGGCATGTATGGTAGTGAGCTAAAAGCTACAAAATACATCCTTAGGTGTCAAAAAAAAAGTAGCTTTATTTATTCCTTTACACTGAACTTATCTTGGGCTTCTATCCCACATTCCTGCTGATTGTGGAAAACTTACCCTTGCAATTCATAGTAACTCAGACACTTCCTGATTTCAGGCGAGCAGTTCCAGATCCTTCCCATTTCCTGTTCCTTCCTGCTTCTCCACTTCCTCCACGGTCAGATGCCTTGATCTGGAAGTCAGCGGAGTGGCATCTGGTCCTGGGCTACCCTTTGCTCTTCCCTGGTCTCTGCACTTCTACTTTTTTTTTTAATTTTTTTTTTTTATTTATTTCTAGGAGAGAGAGAGAGACAGCATGAGCAGGGGAGGGTCAGAGAGAGAGGGAGTCACAGACTGAAACAGGCTCCAGGCTCTGAGCTGGCAGTCAGCACAGAGCCCGACGCGGGGCTCGAACCCACGAACCGCGAGATCATGACCTAAGCGAAAGTCGGACGCTTAACCGACTAAGCCACCCAGGCGCCCCTGCACTTCTCCTACTTGATCACTGTCATCAAGCTCTGGCATCTGCTAACGTCCATAGTTCTCTCCTGGCTGTCGGTTGAGAAGCCTAGGCATTTCTGGTCCACTTTTCCCCAATTTATTCTCAGCCTGTTTGGTCCCCATCACAGGGGGTCCCTGGGGCGTTCTGAGATGCTTTCCCTCATCTGAATGGATGCCTTCAGTCGTGCCATTCTCCCCAGTAACATTGTCCCTCAAGGTGCCATTTTTGAGATGCAGTGACTTTAATGAACTTACATTCTGGGAAGAGAGGCTCAAGTGCCTTCTGCTTTTGTACTCTCACTAAACCTATTTAGAATTCCCAGTACCCAGGGGCGCCTGGGTGGCTCAGTCGATTAAGCGTCTGACTTTCGCTCAGGTCATGATTTCACAGTTCCCCGTGAGTTCGAGCCCCACGTCAGGCTCTGTGCTGGCAGCTCCGAGCCTGGAGCCTGCTTTGGATCCTGTGTTTCCCTCTCCCTCTCTGTCCCTCCCCAGCTCGCTCTCTGTCTCTCTCTTAAAAATAAGCATCAAAAATCATTTTTAAAAAATTCCGGGGCGCCTGGGTGGCTTAGTCGGTTAAGCGTCCGACTTTCGCTTAGGTCATGATCTCGCGGTTCGTGAGTTCGAGCCCCGCGTCGGGCTCTGTGCTGACTGCCAGCTCAGAGCCTGGAGCCTGTTTCAGAGTCTGTGACTCCCTCTCTCTCTGACCCTCCCCTGCGCACGCTGTCTCTCTCTCTCTCCTAGAAATAAATAAAAAACATTAAAAAAAGAAATTAAAAAAAAAAGTTAAAAAAAAAAAATTCCTAATACCCACTCCCAGTCTCAGGTGTGGGCCAGAGCTCTGAGCCCCTTCTCCAAATCCAGGTAATAGGTCAGCTCCGATTTCATTCTTCCAATGCACCTTTTCTCTTCCAGATAGTTCAAACTAATCGCTCTTCTTTTTTCCTTTTTTTTTCTTTTTTTTTTTTTTGGACCTTCATTCTTCTTCATTCTGAAGTTTATCTTCCAAACATTCCTCTGAGGTTCCCAGGTTTACTCTTTTATATATAAAGTAAGTCTGTTGCAAATCTAGAGATATTTTTTCTGTCCAAAAACCCTGGCTCTTTTGTATCAAAAATACTCTGGTTTCCAAACTTTTGTGTCTGCTGTAGGTTTTCAAGTCCCCTTAGGAGTGGCCAAGAATTCGGCTTTTCGTTTTTCTAGAATCCTTTTTTCCCCTCATGGGTAATGCCTGGAAAACGTTCGAATGCCAGGGATAGAACACAACAGGTACAGGCAGCATGTGTTAGGGCGGAACAAACTCTTAATAATTCAAAGTAGTTTTCTGCTACTTTCCAGATATCTGCCAGATATTGGAAAATATCTGAAAATATGCACGCTGAGGTGTTATCGGTTATGATCTCGCATGCTGGGAGTGTATTAATGTAACAGTTATGGTAGAAGTTACAGAGAACCCGACTAGCAGTGGCTTAAAATAACAAGGGTTTATTCTTCTCACAAAAGAAGAAGGCTGGAGGTAGGTGGATGCTGGCGTTGGCTCAGCAACACAGCATTGTCAGGGTAGCATCTGTGTGGATTGCTTGGCCTTTCCCTGTGGTCTCAAGATGGCTGCAACTCACACATTGCATTCCACGCTCAAGGAAGAAGGGATGGCACAAACCCCATCTGTTCATCTGAGCTGGAAAAGCAAAAGCCTGACACTTTCATCTCACTGGCCGGAACTGGGTTGCATGCTAGCTCACATTCAAGGGAGGTTGAAAACGACAGGGAGGTGAGGTGAGGGGGAGGGGGGCAGGCTGGCATCAGGTTAGCCAGCCCATGGTGCCTATCACAAAGGATATTTATGTTATTTTTAATTCGTGCTTCTTTGTGTCTTCCAATTTTTCCACTATTGACAAATGTGTTTATGAGTGCTATCTTTAATTAAACACAAATAAATAATACTTAGGAATCAAATGCACTGCCTCATTTGTTTCTTTAAAATGTTCACTTATTTATTTTGAGAGAGAGATCATGAGCACGAGCAGGGGAGGGGCAGAGAGAGAGAGAGAGAGAGAGAGAGAGAATCCCAAGCAGCTCCACGCTGTCAGTGCAGAGCCCAACATAGGGCTTGATCCCCTGAATCATGAGATTGTGACCTGAGCTGAAATCAATGTCAGACACTTAACCAAGTGAACTACCCAGGGGCCCCTTTCACTGCTTCATTCGATCCTCCCAACTCCCTGTCCTAGTTAATCTTACTCTTGTTTTAAGAGAACATAAAACTCAGAAGTAAAATGACTTTTCCAAGGACATATAGCAAATTATTGATAACAGTGAACACAGAATTTAACTACCGAGATCCCAAATCCTCTGATTTTTGCTATTAAAACTCAGGAAATTTAGGGACACCTGGGTGGCTCAGTCAGTCAAGCAACCGGCTCTTGATCTCGGCTCAGAGCATGATCTCACCATTCGTGGGTTGAGGCCCTGCATTGGGCTCTGTGCAGGGGGTGCGGTACCTGCTTGGGATTCTGTCTCTCCTCTCTGCCGATCCCCCACTTGTGCACGTGCTCTCTCTCCCTCTCTCTCTCAAAATAAACTTAATAAAAAATTTAAAAATGAATAAATAAATAAAGACCAGGGAGTTTACACATGAAACTTCATGGTCACACTAACAAAGAAGCAAGTGAAGGTTAATTAAGCACAACACGAAAGGCTATTTCCCACCTTCCAAGCAACATTGAGTGTGGTTCCCATTAAGCCTATACTGGCTTTCCATGCCTCTCTATCTGCATCCTGCCTCCCCTTTCTCCTCCCCTCCCCTCTCATATTCTCTGCCCAACCTTGCCCACCTGCCATCCCCAGCAAGTGTCAGTCAGTAGAAAGAGCTGCGGCTTTCCTTCAGCTACATCGGAGTTCGATTCCTGATTCTACCCCTTACAACCCAGGACATCTGAGCAAGTTACTTTAACTCTCTGGGCCCCAAATTCTTCATCTGTTAAATGAAAATAGTATCACTTATCTCACAGGGCTAATTTAGTAATTTTATGAAACAGCATGAGTGAAAGCTTCTTGTGTGGTATCCAATGCTGAGTATATGCTCAATCAATCACAGTAATAGGCATTCTTGCCATAATACAGAAACTCAACAACTTTTGAAATCTCAACTATGAGTAAGCATGTGCCAGAGCAGAAGGTCATCAACTCTGTTCTCTGTCAACAGCACAATCACTTGTACGTGGGTACCACCCGGGACTTAAAGCAAGTGGATTTAGGAGCAGGCTTTGAGAACTCAGGCAGGTTGCTAAGTGAAGGAATTTCTTAGTAGCATATAGTTTTGAGCACAAATGGTTGAAATCATGGCTTGGACATTTAGAAGCTGTGGGTCAAGTTACCTGATGTCTCTGTGCCACAGTTTGTTTGGGATAATAATAGTACTTAATCTTACAGGGTCGTTGTGAAGATTCAGTGAGATAATATATATAAAGCACCTAGAACAGTGACTGACACTTTGAAAGTGTTACATAACTCTTTGCTATTTATGTTATTGTCATATTGTATTGAACACCTGCTACATGTCCAGTGTGGTGATGTCAGGATTTATGCTCAGCGCTGACTCTGAATCAGCACTCCTAACCACAAACCCTCCTTTTAGGGAGAAGGGTTCAGATTAATGGCAGGTCTTTTGTTTTGCTGAATGGAGATGTAAGTTTGAACCCAGAGCTGTTTTGCTTGGACAACAGAGAGACTATCAACTGCCAAGCAGAGTATTTGTTTTCATTCTTAACACTCAACAGCATTCAGCCTCTTCTCTAAATTCCTTTTACCAAGTATTTGAGGAACAACGGTTTGAAGCAATGCCAAGTCATTAGCCTGCCTGAGACAGACATCACTTGTGCTCATCGTTATCTGGCCTTGTTTTTCTCTTTCTGAGCACACAACAAAAGTACGCTCTTCAGCCCCTTTGCAACTATGCAGGGCTACGTGCCTAGTTCCCGACAGCAGGCTGTAGGCAGAGGTCACATATGTCACTTCTAGGCTGAAGCACCTACAAGCAGATGTGTGTTCTCACTGCTCTTTTCTCCCCTTGCCACGACTAATTTAGAGGTCTTGTGTGGAGATACTGGAGCCACAAACCAAATCAAACCACTTAACGGGGCCCATTGAATGTTGTCACATGGAGGACACTGCCCTAGGGGTTGGGTGGGGTCTCAGGGGACTTTGACCAAACAAGAAATACATGTTTCGGAATAGCCCAAGAGGAAAACAACCCACATGTCCAAATGATAAATGGATAAATTAAATGCAGTATATCCATACAATCAAATATCATTCAGCCATTAAAAGAAATACCGATAAGGTATTTCACTATGCTAAGTGAAAAAGCCAGACCCAGAAGGCCACATATTGTAGGGTTAGGATATGAAGTGTCCAGAACAAGCAAATCCACAAAGAAAATAGATTAGTGGTTGCCAGGGGCTGGGTTGGGAGAGAGAATAGGCAGAGACATGGGTACAGTTTCTTTTTGAGATGATAAGACGTTCTAAAATCAGATGGGGTGACGGTGTCACAACTCTGTAAATGGACTAAAAACCATCAATTGCGCACTTTAAATGGGTGAATTTTATGGTATACGAATTTTATCTCAATATAGTTGTTAAAAAGAAACTTTGTTATGTTCAACCACAGAGATTTCATGGCTAATTTGCGACCATTAAAGCATAATGTAGTTAATTTTAAATAAAACACTGCCCAGGGTACCCACATGTCTGTAGTCAGCTTTGGCTGTAATCAAGTATGAATAAAGTAGCACAGGAGCAGAGATCAGGGGTCAACTAACTCTACCTGGTGACAAGATTTGAGCTCTGTATTGAATAATGAGTAAAATAGTCCTCTCCTCCCCCAAACTACATGAGAGGATAGATGGATAGACAGATAGATGCTTGGTGGGTGGATAGATGGATAGATGGATGGATGGGTGGATATGAGTCACTTATGATAAGATACAGACTCACTGAAAGAAGATATTGAGGAAACAATATGTAGGCTGTGAGAGACATATCATCAAAGGGCCTTAAAGGTGGTAGGACTGGATCCAATCAGAGGCGGTTTTAACAGAGGGTTGGAGTGGGAATATTTGTATTTTAGATCACCCTGGCTCCAGAGTAGAATCCACTGGATTCATGTCAGTGAAACCCTGGGTCAGAAGCTGAGAGCTTGAGTCTATCGGTCCCATGAGCACGTCTTGCTGTGGGGCCTTCACACATGCTGGTGCCTCTGTTGCCTCCTCGCCTGGCAATTCCTGTGCACCCTTCAAGCCTCAGCATCAAAGCCACTTCTTCCAGGAAGCCTGCCCTGGCTCCACAGGCTAGGGTCCCTTATTTTAGAGTTTGTGGGCCTTCCAGCACTGGTTTCAGTTGTAATTAATTGCCATTTGTGAGATTACTTGCAGATCGTTTGTCTCCCTCACTGAACTGTAAGCTCCAGTGAGCCACGCTTGCCTTGTTCATGACTGCATCCCGGCTGCCGGGTACAGTGACTGGCCCATCATCAGTGCTCAATAAGTACCTGATGAATAAACCAGGTGAGCAGGCACATGGATTGGTAGACGAATCTGGGATTCTAATGGCTGGCTTAAATGTGAAATTTCTTCTTCTTGAATGAGAAGAAAAGCATGAATTTTCATGATAGCAGGGAGTGGTGAAGAGTTTGGGCTTTGGAGCCAGCCTGAGTTAGTTGTGCCCCAGCTGTGCAACTTAGGGTAAGTCACTTTCCTTCTCTGAAACTCAGTTTCCTTCTCTGTATTTGTCTCGTTCAATCAGAGTGTTCACAAAGCAGCCAGCACTGTGTCACACAGTAGTAAACGCTCGATATATGACAATAATAATAACAAAAATAGAGCTTTATTTTCTCAATCCTGACACTAGTCCTTTGAGCATTATGATTTGGGGTTTCCCAAACTTGCCTGGTTATGAGTCACCTGGAGAGAACATGGTATTCATACAGATTCACAGACTCTCACCCTGGACATTGTGAGTCAATGGGACTGATGAGGTGTGGGGAGGCCTAACAAATCTGTATTTTCATCACACCTTCCAGATGACTCTTCTGATCAGGTAAGCTGGAGAAACACAATGCGTGCTTATAACCCTACATTACAGATGAGGAGAGCGAGTCTTACATGAGTGCTTCTCCCATGCACTTCAGTGTACAGGAGAAGCACTACTAATTCAGTAGTCGGGGGTGAGGCCTGAGGTCCCCAGGTTTTAGCAACCTTGCAAGTAATGTCAACACAGCTGGTCTGAATGCCACACCGAGAGGAAGAGGCTAAGCTGGGGAGTCAGCTTACCGGTCCTCAGAGAGCTGCATATTGGAATTAGCTAAAAATGTTCACGCCAAGGTTCCGTCCCTACAGATTCTGATGTAATTAGTAGGCCTGGGCGTTGGAATTTTCATTTTTTTTAACATAAATTATTTTTTTTAAGTTTATTTATCATTTTGAGTGTGTGTGTGAGTGCGTGCAAATGGGGAAGGGCCAGAGAGAGAATCCCAAGCAGGCTCCACACTGTCAGCACAGAGCCCGTTGCAGGGCTTGACCTCACAAACCGCAAGATCATGACCTGAGCTGAAATCAAGAGTCAGACGCTTAACCCACTGAGCCAGCCGGGCACCCCAGGCACTGGAATTTTCAAAACCTACCTGGATGATTCTACTGAATAGCAGAGTTTGAGGACTGCCGGTCTAAGTAAAAGTCATGTAGTTTAAATTCATAGAGCTAATAAATGGCCAGGGTAGGATGCGATCCCACAGCCAAGCATCTTGTGAGAAGAATATACAAAATGGCAAATGGTATTATCACCACTATTATTATCACTATTGGAGTGGGGGTGCTAGAAATAAGGCACAAAGAGGTAGCATAGACAGGGGCCTAAATCTTGAACTTGCAGGCATGAGATGGGCCAGGCCAGCAGCACAAGCAGAGGGTATAGTCCAGGAGACAGACACCTGCGCTTATTCCACCAGCTGTGAGCGTACAAAAGCAGACAAACATGGATGTACGTCACTTCCCTCTCCGTTTGGCAACCTTCCAAATGGCACGAGCAGCTACCGAGGCCTGAACTCACCTCACACCCACGCTTACAGCCTTTTGACAATGAAGACAAAAGCCAGGCTGCCCCAGCCCTGAGATGAGAGAGGCTGATTGGACAACCTTGAGAAAACTGTAGCAGCCCCTAACTCAATTTCTTGCCAATTATCCAGGCGAAATGTCTCCAAGGGACAGACGTCCACGGCCTGATTAACTGGAATACCAGACCACCGGAGACAGACAAATATTCCAACCACAAAATTCATTTGGAAGACTCAAAGCAGAGAAAGGATGTCAGAGAAAACCAGCTATAATTTCAGAAGCCATGAGATGTACCACCTGACCTGAATAATAAAAAGAAAAGCTGTCACTTTCCGACAGCCTGCTGTGTGCCGGACCCCATGCTGAGTATTCTCCGCACGTTTTCTCATTTAGTCCTGTCAGCACACTACGAAGTCAGTGCTCTTGGCCCCTCTGAACAGGTGAAGGGATTCAGGTTCACAAGCCGGGAGGTCACACAGCTAGTAAGTGGCAGTGCTGGGGTTTGAACCTCATCCCAGCTCCTAACCACTTTGTTTTCCTTCTCACTCTTGGGAGCTGAGCTTCATAGATCACTGCCTACTTTGGCCTTTACACAAGGAAAGAAATGTTCTTCCTCCAACTAAGCTGTGTAATAATTATCCCTGCTGAGCTGGGGAGACACAAAGCCCAGCTGTTCTCTGTACCCACATCCATCTCTCCAAGTGCTTGCTCTCTAGCGAGACAAGGGATGGACTTTGAACGACTGGAAGGCCCCAAAGAGAGAAGCAAATGAATTTAGTACTCAGCTTTGAAGGGTGCAGGCACCAGGGAAAGCGAGGTCCTTCAGGAGCCCTAGTCTTTGGTTTTTCATCAGAGCTTTCTGATGTTTTAATTTGCCCTGGGGATCTGGAAAGACAAGCCCTCTGTTCTAAAGGCTTCATGCAGAAACAATTACAGGTGTGGTCATTTAATTTCCTATCTTTGAAAAAGGAAAAAAAAAAAAAAGACCAGGTGACATTTGGAGCCAGCTGGCAGGTTTTGGTTCTAAAGAGCCGGGTTGTTACTAGTTCTTATTTTACGCTCTCCCCCGCAGGGCATGACATGGTTCTACGTCCTCTTCCAAGGTGATGCCCAGGGAACAACATTATCTCCCTCCCATCTGATCTCTGAAGCCTGAAAACCCTTTCACTTGAGGACGAAAGCTTTCCTTCCATAATTAGAGACAAGGCCTTCAGGCAGATAGCCCAGAGAAAAACAAGGCGACTTTGACTTTCCAACCTGTCCACCAACAAAGACCTAGAATCATCACGAATCCCAAGTGGGCCTTTTAGCAACTCACAACTAAGAATGGTTTAGCGAAAGAAAGTAAGCAAAAAGACTGGGCGCAGTCTTCAATTTTAGGCTGTTAGCTATCTAACAAAATAGTGAGCAAAGAATTTGGATTGCCTTTTTTTTTTTTTTTTTAACTTGCAAGCTAATGAGGAAACGTCTTCCCTCAAATTCAGAGCTAACAAACCAGTGATCAGTTGGTGGATTTCAAGCTCTTTTGTTGGCTCAGATGCATGTTGGTTTGGAAACTCTCCAGCTAGCAAGCGTACAAGCAAATCGTTTGGGAGACCATCTTGATTTTTTTTTTTTTAATCATTCTGGCTACAAAACCTAGATACTAAACTCTTCCCAGTTCCTTTCCTAGTTATCAAGCTTCTTCTCACCAGCTTAGGCTGCAAATTGGTCACATAATAGGAATAATAATAGCCGACCCTCATAGAGTGCTTACAATTCAGCAGAGATAGTTTTCCGGGTTTTATATATATTAACTCATTTACTCCTTGGGACAGTCCTACGAAGTAGGTACTGTTTTCATTCCAAATTGCATGTGAAGAAACTGGGACACAGGCATTAGGTTTTAACTTCTCTAAGGACACACACAATAAGAGGCCAAGTCAGGATGTGAACCGGATCTGTCCAATTCCAGAGCCCACACTCTTTTAAACATTTAATTGTAAACATTTTATAAAAGGATGACAGAAATTAGGAAAAGTGCATGAGTCCTAAGTGTACAGCTTCAAGAATTTGCATCTGGTGAATATTGCCTATTACCAATACTCAGATCAAGAAACAGAGCCTAGAAGTGTCCTCTGGCTCAGTTTCAGTCCCTAACCCCCACCCCAGGTAACTTCTATCCCCAGTGCCTACTATCTAACATCCTACTATCTTTCCCCATTTTTGAACTTTATAGAAATCTAATCATATAATATGTACCCTTTTGGGTCTAGCCTCTTTCATTTCTCATGTTTGAGGAATGTAGTTAATGTAGTTATAACATAGTTACCTCTCTATCCCGTTCTGTTGGTTTATCCTCGGACCAACACTACCCTGTCTTAATGACTCTAAGCTTTATATTACAACTTCACAACCCACTAGTAACACAAAACTCTAGTAAGCAAGACAACATTGTTCTTCAAGATTGCTTAGGCTATTCTTTTTTTTTTTAACAATTTTTCTAATGTTTATTTTTGAGAGAGAGAGAGAGAGAGAACACAAGTAGGGGAGAGACAGAAAGAGATGGAGACACAGAATCTGAAGCAGGCTTCAGGCTCTAAGCTGTCAGCACAGAGCCCAACCTGGGGCTCAAACTCACAAACTGTGAGATCATGACCAGAGCCAAAGTTGGAGGCTTAACTGACTGAGCCACCCAGATGCCCCTGCTTTGGCTATTCTTAATTCTTTGCCAACTTTGTCAATCTTTACCAAAATACCTATTGGGATTTTTAAAAATTGAAATTGCACTAAAATTATGAGTAAATGTAGTGAAAATTGTCATGTTTACAATAATGAGTCTTTCAAATGAAATATCCCTCTGTTTTTTCTTTTCTTGGCCTTTAACTTCTCTCCATAATGTTTTGGGTTTGTTTGTTTGTTTTAGATCTTATACATCTTTCGTTCAACTTATTCCTAGTCATTTAAATAGGTCATTAAGTCATTTTAAATAGATTTTAAAATATTTCATTTTCAATTTGTTGCTAGTGTTTAGAAGTAAATTTATTTTTGCTAAATTCACTTATTAATTCATTTTTGTATAGAGTCTTTGGATTTTTTAATGTACACAATTATAATATCTAGAAATGATGACATATTAGTTGCCTCCTTTCCAATACTATGCTTTCACTCTTTATGTGTGTTTATTTATCAAGTTATGATGCTTTCTGCCCCAAATAATGGAAAACCTGACCTTTGTGACATAAACAAATAGGAGGCTGTTTCATTTTGCTTTGTTTTGTCTTGTTTTGTTTTGCCTGAGTCACCTAGTGGAGATTCTAAATAAATGGCCACTGCAGCTCTACCAATCAAAGCCACATTCAAGCAGGAAGAAAAGAAAAGAGACCATGTTTATACCCTGAACACTTTTCCAGAAGTCCCCAGAGCAGATTGCCCCTAAACGCACAGTGACCAGAATTAGGCCACATGGTNACAATTATTTTAATTGATTTAGCCCGGGGGCGCCTGGGTGGCTCAGTCAGTTAGGCGTCTGACTTCAGCTAAGGTCATGATCTCATGGTCCAAGAGTTCTAGCCCCATGTCAGGCTCTGTGTTGACAGCTCAGCTCCTGGAGCCTGTTTTGGCTCCCTGAGTGTCTTCCTCACTCTCTGTGCCTCCCCTGATGCACTCTGTTTCTCTCTCTCTCTCTCTCTCAAAAATAAATAAACTTTTAAAAAAGATTTTATAATTGACTTAGCCCAGATCCATAATTTAGGCCGGACATATTGCCTCTTTGAACAAGATGGTAATTCGGTTACCAAAGAAGAGGGAATGGTGTTGGGGAGACAACTTGTAGTGTCTACTACAACTCAGATAGACTTACCTCTACCATCATAGGCTCCTGCCTGCTCTCTCGCACCCACTGAGTATCTCTGAGTCCCCTCTGGAAGACACCATCTTCTGCCACCACTGATGCCTTCGGTGGCCAAGCTGCCCTGTGATGTAGCAGATAAGTAGAGTGAATGCTTCTCATCTCCTTTCATGCTACCGTCTGTTAGATCTGTCACAGAGTAATGCTGCTCCGGCCCAAAACATCATAGGATTTTTAGTACAACAGAGCACTTACAATCCTCTTCTTTGCAAAGACCTCAACGCAAGTGTCTAGATCTGAACTCAGAACCAACTGAGAACCACCACACTGTGCACGTGGCCCTATCTGAAGACCATAATTTACTAGTGAGTCAAGCTCGTTATGCTAGGTGCCCTCTCTCCTTAGGATGAGCTCTTTCCCAGACGGCACTGGTGTGCTAGTGAGCCAGGATTCACATCTGAATTCCCACTCAGGCTTCAGTTGGAACCTTGGCTACACACAGAAGGAAGCCGAAAGCTAGAAAACCATTCTGGTTTTGACCACTTTTCAACTTGGATGACAAAGCAGTTTTGAATTTTTGTAGCTAGCTAGCAAGTCAAAAACCTGGAGTCTAGATCCAATCCTGGCACTGCTTGGCATCTTTAATCTTTTTTTTTTCAGTGTTTATTTATTTCTGAGAGAGAGAGAGAGAAAGCATGAGTGGGGGAGAGGCAGAAAGAGAGAGAGAGAGCTTCAGGCTCAGAGCTGTCAGGACAAAACCTGATGCAAGGCTGAAACTCACAAGCCATGAGATCATGACCTGAGCAGAAGTCAGACACCAACCAACTGAGCCACCCAGATGCCCTGGCAAATTTAAAATTTCTCTCCCCTCCCTGGGCTTCAGTTTCCTCATCAGAAAACATAAAGGAATTAGACCAGATGGATTCTCATGTTTAACTCAGCTCAACTCTTTTTAGAGCTCACCCCATGGGAATGTACTAAGGGAGACTGAGTAACCTAGGAGGCAGCCTCATATTAAAGATGAGGCAAACTGTGAGTCCCCGCAGTAAGGCAACTGTCCCATGATGGCATAGCTAGTAAGCGGCAGATTGGTAATTGAACCCAAATCGGTCGAACTCCAGCCTCACCTCTAGACCACTGCAACACGTGGCCTCTACCAATACTGATCTCCCGCTCCCTGAGCATGGAGCCTCTGGAGTCACTGTGTAAAACCTTGGCTGCAGGAAAGACATTCCTGCTTCTGGGTGAGTTGAAACAGCTCCCAGGTGAGAGGGAAGGCTGTCACCCACTTACCCAGGCTTCCTTTGTCTGCCTAAATGACTACAATTTTCTGCTCCGCTTCCAGCTTTCATCGGCTTTCCCTTACCATGCACTTCTTATTTTGTGATTTCAATATAAATGATTTCCTGAGAATTGTCCTTCCTTAGCCTGCTCAGCCTGCTATAGAAATGAGACTGCCCAAACCCACAGCTAAGTTGAACAGAAGAAGTAAACACACCCTTAGCTCTAAGGATTCAGAACTGAGGTAGCAGGCAGTCTGCCACACTTGCCACCTATGTAATCCACTCAGTGGCCCATCTTGGGGCCTGCCACACAGGAGGCCTGTAAACACACCTACATGTGAGTGTGCTCTTCCCGTGGTCTCCATGGGAGGCTACAGACACCTGCCGACAAGGTGACCTTGGAAACGTTTTGTGAGAACTTAGGTCATATTTGTTGAGCTGCCTCAGTTTTCCCAAAGCCATCAACCTTTGGGAGGACAAAAAGCAGAAAAGGCAAATGGGAGTATTCAGATTACTGACCATTCTCTGAAGCTAAGGCAGTCAGGATCTCAAACTCGAACTCTCCACCAGTCACTGACCGCAGTAGGTTTCTAAGAGAGATTTGCAGAAATCTACGCAATCCCCACTCCTTACACTGTTGACTCCTTTCATCATGAGCTTGGTGGTCCACATAGGAGCAGAAAAGACTCCTTTTGGGGCGTCTGGGTGGCTCAGATGGTTTAGCACCCGACTTCGGCTCAGGTCATGATCTCACGGCTTCTGAGTTTGAGTCCCGTGTCAGGCTCTGTGCTGACAGCTCAGAGCCTAGAGCCTGCTTCGGATTCTGTGTCTCCCTCTCTCTCTGCCCCTCTCTCGCTCGCTCTCTGTCTCTCTCAAAATCAATAAACATTAAAAAAAATAATTAAAAAAAAAGACTCCTTTTGCCCCTTTCACCTGAGATGCTCAGCCAGTGCTTCTGAAAGGTTCTTTGGTGAAGAATCATTTTTCCCCTTGATATGTCAGGGACTAATAATTTTACAAAATGTAATAAAAGTGAATTGCCTAGAAAAAAATAAGAAAAAATACATCCAAAATAAAAGCCTGAATGCTTTATTATTAGATTCAATAGATTCCATAGATTCAATTAGATTCAATAGAGTCAATAAAATTACCCTGTCAAATGGCCATGAAGAGTTTTAAACACTCACTCTCAATTTCTGTTCTTACCTTGGCACAGACCAACTTCTAACAGCTTCCAGATCAGTGCTGGTCCACGGACCATGACTGAAGAGCACTTTGTCAGATCACAGAGGGGCAGATATCAGCACCAGTTCCCTATCCCACAACTGCCGCAGACATTGCTAATTGATCACAATCCTCACTCTTGAATGCAGCCCCAGATTCCTTGTCAGCACATTCATCGACTCCCCAGATCAGATTGGGTGTGCAAAGTGAGAACTGCTTGCTACCCCTGTTCTCTTTGTCCAGCCCCACACTCTGACCCCAGCTCTTCTGACCCTGTGCAGAGCCGCGGTCCTGAGCCGTCCACTCCACCCCTATTTCCCACTAAAGGGGCCATAACCTGCCTGTGGGGCACGCAGCCCCAGCACTGGATTCATCGGACGGAAGAGAGAGAAGTGCAATCCTGATATTTCATGGATAAAGTCCGAGAATTTCTCCCTCACCCCCAGTTTTATTTATGATCTCTTTACACCCCCCTTGCAGCATTTATTAATCATGTGCTTTGAATCTTTTACTAGAGATGCCATCTGTGGAGCAATGTATCAGATGTTATTTTAGGTGGTTATTTTTGCTATCTCAATCCATCATACAACATCCCTATGGAACAGCCATTATTCTATCCCCATTTTAACAGACTATGAAACTCAGAGATGGAGAGTGATGACATCATGCAGCTGTAAGTGACAGAGCTTAGATTCAAAGGTCTGTCACATTCCAAAGTCTGTTTTTAGATTTCTTTTATCTTCTTACCTCCATCCTGACCCAGCTTTGGAGTTGGGAAAGACCAGCTTCGACTCCTTCTAGATGGGACACGGTGCAACCCGCGGTCTACCCCAAGCGGCACCACCAGGCATTACAGGCAGCACTTCCCCTCCCCACCCCTAGATGGCAGTGGAGGGCAGACCAAGGCTCAGCTCCAAACCGCTTTTCACCTCAAAGATCACATATTCATGTGTATTGAGGAACTGCAATGTCCACTCCTATACTATGTGAGTGTTGTTAAGGCAGCTGATTAGACACTGTTCATTTGCTTCTCTGGTTCCTGGAATCTTGGCATTTTAAGGTGGGAGGCTACTGAGTGTCCAGCTCCAAAAAAGTGATGGAATGACTCAGTATTTTATCAAAAGCATTGGCTGGAGAATTCACCCATCTGGCCTCAGCAATCTGGCTTCCTAGACAACTGAGGAAATAAATAAAACCAAATAAGAAAATGGGAATAACAACCGCTACTATTTATTGAGCTCCATATGCTGAGCACTGGGATAAGCATGCATATATATATATGTGCATATATATATGTATTCCTAAAATCCAAACAACATTCCTTTGCATTTCTTCAGTGAAGAGAAAATTTTCATACTTTGGGAGAATGACTTTTCACAAAACCCTAAAGTCATTTGGTATAGAAATAGATGAATAAGGTGAATGATAGAACTGAATCACGGCTGTATTTGGCTCACAAATGAAGTGATAACTATGGAATAATAGGATCGATTTCTTATGTGTCACCGAAACTAGCTCTTAAGACTGTTGCAGAGGGGAGCCCTGGAAGATTCTGAACAGTGGCAGCTCTCCAAAAGAATATTTGTAGTCAAGGTGGCATTCTTTCCCCTTTTTTGAAAAAGCAGCATTTATTTGTTGCTCAAATGGCAAAGGCCATTCCTCTTTACTGTAGAAAGTGGAAAATAGTAAAGAAAGTCACCTGCGATTTCCTGTCATAGTTTTCGTTGTTTCCAGTGTTGTTGCCATTAAAATTATGATGCAATGAATATTTTTGTATTCATATATTTTTTGCACATCCCTGAATATTTCCTTAATATAAATTTCCAGTTGTGGAATTCCTAGATGAAAGAGTACATATAGTTTTATTTTTATTGTAAAGTTTATTTATTTTGAGAGAGAGTACATGCACGAGTAGGGGAGGGGCAGAGAGAGAAGGAGAGAGAGAATCCCAAGCAGGCTCTGTGCCATCAGCTCAGAACCCAATGGGGGGCTTGAACTCACAAACCTGTGAGTTCTTGACCACAGCTGAAATCCAGAGTTGGATGCTTAACTGACTGAGCCACACAGAGTATGTATATTTATAAAGCTTTCAAAATCCATTGCCAGCTTGGTAATCGAATGATGTTATTTTAAGGTGAATATTTTGACTATTAATATGATGGAACTTTTTATAGGTTTATTTCTTATTTGTTTTTGTCCTTCTGTCATAACTTTTGGTTACTTCCATGTTGAAATGATTTTTCTTTTTCTTTTTGTTAGGTGTGCTTACATACTAGGAAAACTCACCCTTTTTCTGTCCCATAGCTTGTTTTCCCTAATTGTCACTTCCCTTTCAATTTTTAGTGATTTTTTTAAAGTACATTCTTTTACAATCATGTAGTCAGATATGTAGATCATTTTCTAAATGGTATCTGTCTTTGCTTGCATACTTTAAAAGATTCTTTTTCTATATGGAGATAAATATTCATTAAGGGGACTGCTTTGCAGGGAACATGTTTTTGAATGTATAAACACTGGTAATATTGTGTTTGACGTCTCTGTGTTTTATAGTCACACTTTCGATCTTTTTTTTTTCTTTTGAACCACTATCAGATCAGCACCTTTACTTACTCTGTGATGACTGTTGGGGATGCTGTGATGAATATTTTAGAAGTTCAGAAATCACCCGGACCCCACTCTATTCTGGCCAAAGCCAAATTTGACAACCCAGAAAGCAGCAGGAAGAAGAAAATGGGTCTCTCTCCTTGGCTTCCTCTTCTTGACTTCATTGTGTTTCTTAGATTCAGTGCTTCCTGGAGCTCCAATCTAGGTTTTTCTTTCCTCTCACTCTCATGAGGTCCTTAGAGGATAGTCTCCAATGACTGTGGGGGGGGGGGCGGGAGGAGGGTATGAGGAACCATATTGCCCTCCCAACCATCAGACCTCATATGCTGCATTCATCAACACCTATGGGTCCCACAGGGACCTCAGACTCCACGTAACCCAAATGGAGCTCATTACCTTACCCATGAACCTCTCTTCCCTCGTTCAGCTCACTTAATGACCCTACCATGTACCCATGGATCAAGCCAGCAACCCAGGGCCACCCCTCATTCCTAGCTTTGCTATTGCCTCTCTTATCTGATCAGTCACCAAATCCTGACAATTCTACCCCCGAACATAGTTTGTCCCTGTCGCTTTCTTTCAACCCACTACCACAGCCTTACTCGAAGCCCTCTTGTCTCACACCCAGTAACTGGCACAGCCTCCTAACCAAACTCTGTGCTTCCCACCTGGCCCCCTCCCAACCCATCCTTCACATAGCAGCCAGAGTGATCATTCCAAAGAGGAACTCTGGCCATGTCACATTCTCCTCCAGTTGGTCGTCACTGACCTCAGGATAAAGTCCATGCCCCTTGGCCTCGCCTACAAGACCTCCTCTGATGTGGCCCCTGCCAACCTGTCTAAGTTCATCCATCATGCTCCTTGCCTATCCCTCCCTCCTCATTCCAACCACATAAACCGCTCCCAGATCTCTGAATGTACCAACCAAAAAGAAGGCTATTTCCTCTGCTTGGAACTTTTTCTTCCCACATCTTCCCATGGCCAACTTCCATTTTCCCCAGGGCTCAGTTTAGATATTAAGTGAAATCCACCCCCATGTCCAATGACTTGATTAAGTAGCCCCCCTCTCTGCTGACACAGTCTCCCTTCTTACTTATCTTAAGTACTGTACCACAGCTGTCCGTTCACTTGTTTGTCTTCCTGTCTAGACTGTGGCGGAGCAGCATGGGTTGGTTATACATTGCACAACTCATAAGACACAATGTGATGTAAGGAGTGACCCCTGAAGCTATGCAGTGTGCATCCTATGGAACTGTATCTGGAGGCTCTACATGTGACCCCATGGGAGAGCAGGAAAACTATATTTTGTTTACTCTTGTATAACACATGTGCTCAGAAGATAATTGTTGAGTTGGTGGATTGATAGATGCATGATGAATAGGTTGATGGAAAGATCAATGGATATAGAACTTGCTCCTTGGCCTTCATGTCTCCTGTCCAATGAAATCCACATCCTCTGTTACCCTTGTCATCTCCTATCTGCTCTGCTTGCTTCTAACCAATCCACTGTATCACCCAACTTCCAGGCAAGCACCTTATTTACGAGAGTTAGTTCTTATATTTCTTAAAATTGAGACTCATTTCTCTTTATTGTTGCCTCACTCCTAAGAGTCCCCTGAAGGTTTAATCAGGAATGACTGATCACCTAGGATTAAGTGGTTTTTTGTGTCTGACACTATGAAAAGTTGACCAGACTCCACGCTGTGCTTCCTATGGCGTAGAAGATTTAAAGAGGAAACAACTCAAATCTTCCTTTCTTCCCCACCTCTCCCCTGCCTCTTTTTTTTTTTTTTTTTTTTTTTTACTGTTGAAAGAGAAATTGCCTTTGGAAAATTACAGAGTTTTTTTTCCTGCATCCTTGAAAAGAAAAAACAAAGAGTTTATGAGAATTATAATCAAGAGACTGTACCTAGGAAACATTTAAAGATGCACTATGCAGATATGCTAAGTGAATTAAGCAAGCCTCGAAAGGCCAAATATCATATAATTCCATGCACATGACATTCTTACAATGGCAAAACTAAAAGGTCAGAAAACAGATTGGGAGATGCCAGAGGTTGAGATGTTGGGAAATTTGGGTGGGGGATAGGGCTCTTCTATATCTTGATTACAGTGGTAGTCACACAACTATATACATTTGTCAACACTCACAGAACTAAACACTACAAAGGGTGAGTTTTACTGTGTGTAAATTATGTTTTAATGTTTTTAACTGAAGAAAGTTGTACCATTAACAACAATGTAAATGTGAAGAATACAAAAGGTAATGTATGGTAAATTCGGTTCTATTAGTCTCTATTCATTTTCTACCTCTGGAAATCCTTCAAGAATGTCATGTTAACTCATCCTATTGATTGTGCTCTCTCTACCCCTCCCTTTTCTCCAACTAATACAGACTCGGGTTTGCAGTTTGCATTGCCACTTCCCAGCAGGAGAATCCTAGATAAATTGCTCAACCTCACTGAGCCTTGGTTTCTGGGTTTCCTTATCTGTAGACTGGGAATAATCATACCCGTCTTCAGGAAGTTTCAGTGGGTACTAAAAAGAAGCTAATGTAAGCAAAGGCAGGCACTATGTCCTCGGAAAACCTGTAGTGTAGGTAGAATGCTGTTGTATCCATCCATCCATCCATCCATCCATCCATCCATCCATCCACCTATCCATCCATCCATCCACCCATCCGACCATCTATCCATCCATCCACCCATCCACCCATCCATCCACCTATCTATCCATCCACCCACCCATCCACCCATCCATCCATCCATCCATCCACCCATCCGACCATCTATCCACCCATCCATTCACCCACCCATCCTCTACTGATCACTTCCAGATGAGAAGGAAAGGATCAGTAAATTCACTTTGTTGAGGATCTACTGGTACTGTGGAAAATACTTTCATTTAAAGTTTCTCGCTCAGGAGCACCTGGGTGGCTCAGTTGGTTAAGTGTCTGCCTTCAGCTCAGGTCATGATCTCACAGTTTGTGAGTTCAAGGCCCACATCGGGCCCTGTGCTGACAGTGCAGAGCCCACTTCAGATCCTCTGTCTCCCCCTTCTCTAGCCCCTCCCCTGCTTACACGCAGGCTTTCCCCTCCCAAAAAGAAAGAAACTTTGAAAAAAAAGTTTTTAAATAATAAAAACAATAAAGTTTCTCACTCAATTCTCCCAATCCCATGAAGAAATTCAGATTCAGAAACATCAGGTTTCACGTCCAGGAAAAGGAATCAACAGGATGCAATTTTTCTGAGTCCACTCAATCCTTCTCCGGGTATCAAAAGTTCCATTTTTCAAGTGTTACCAACTTTGGCCCTCACAACAGCCGTATGAGGTACACAGTCTTATCCACACTTGAGAGTTGTGGAAACTGAGGGGCTGTCTCTTGCCCAAGAACACATGAAGCCGGTAAGGGACTCTGTTCTGCAGCTCCAGTCCAGTTCCTGTCGCTGCCAACTGGTCCAGGACAAGTTGCCAAGTGTGCCATGCGCCCTCCTTTGCCAAGCAAAGCCTCAAGCTATATGTGATGCAGTGTGTGAGCCGGGCACATAGGAGGAGATACTGTCACTGTGTCACGCCCTGAGGGGGTAGGAGATGCTTGGGGCTTGAAAGCATCCTGGCAGGCAAAGAATCTTAACGGTGTGTGGGCTTTTCCATTTTTCACAATGTGACCTTGAACTTGTTACTTCTATCTTCTGAATCCCAGTTCCTTCCTCTGTTACATGAGGTTTATCGTGCGTGCCTGTGGGAGCTGGGTTGGGGATTTAATGAGATACTTATGTGAAGGTTCCTACATGAGGATTGTCACTGGAGACGTTCAAGAAAATGTAACCTTTCTTTCCCTTCCTTTTTGCAGTCACTGTCCTTCCAAAGTTCAATCCGACCGGTAGCCGGAGGTCACAATACTGATGGCTTATTTCCATGCCCTGGGGAGCTCACACCAGCAGCACCTGTTAGGATGATTAGAAGGGAATGGAGTCATCTCAGCACCTGCCCACGTTCAGGTCAGAGACTTGGGGGAAGAAATCTCAGGAGACTAATTTATGGGGTCCCCTGTGAATGTTGGGGGACATCTGAAGGCCATCTCAGAAGGATTAGGAGTGTCGGTGGAAGAGCTAAGAGGAGTTGTTGCCATAGTTACCCCATGCCCTGCACAATGAAGCTGGACAGGGACAGAGCAAAGTCTTGGGGTGCAAGTGGGCGGTGCTCCCTCAGGGCCCCTCTGGGTGCTGTTGAAAGAGGTCCTCACCAGCAGAAGACAGCAGAGCCCTTAAAACAGAGGTGGGGTAGCCCACAGATGCTGATTCATTCCCCCAGTTCTCCTGGTTGCAGGTGAGGGACAGCATCCACGCTGGAAGAAGCTGGATGGCGAGCAGAGGCTGACTCAGCTCCCGTCCACGTGGTCCGTTCAGGCCCAAACCCACAAATTCTCTGCCTCCTCGAGCCTTCTCTGTCCTTCTCTCCTGGCACAGAAAATCATCCCGGAGCTTGGAGGACAAGAAGCCTTGGTCTGGGTCCTCAAATCCTTCTCTCAAATGTGTCGAATATGCCCTGACTTCTTTTCATTCTCATGAAAGCCTCGGCTTTGGGAACTCAAAAGCCAGAAGCAGCACTCTTTCCTCTGACAACGCATCCCTTTCCTGGGATAATTTGTCCCAGAATAATCTAGCTCAGTGGTGAGCAACCACCGCATCAGCAGGAAACTTGCTACAAGTGCAAATTCTCAGACCTACTCAGTGGGACGCCCTGGGAGTGGGGCTCAGCAATGTTTTAACTAGCCCCAGGCCACTCTGACACAAGATATGCTATGAAAACAATTGCTTAGCTGATGGCTGAATGGTAAGGTAAGGTAGGTTAGGAAAGGGTCGAGGAGGAATTGAAAATATTAACAGCAACTAAAGCCGTTATTATATGAACTATGTTCTCCTATGATAATAATAACTAATAATTGTGTTTGTTATGACAAACGTATTTGATACTTATGATGCACCATGCATCATGCACTACATTGCTCATGACAACATTGTGACGTAGGCACTATTATAATTTCCATTTGTCAGGTGAGGAAACTGAGGCCTGGAGAGAGAATTAGGAATTTGTCTTTTGTTATACAGGAAGTGGTGGGGACAAGATTGGGGTCTGGTGGGTGAGGGTCGGGAAAATGCGTGAAGGTGGTCAGAAGGAACGGACTTCCAGTTATAAGATGTCATGCACAGTATGGTGACTGTAGTTACTAATACTGTATATTATATTTGAAAGTGGCAAAGAGAGTAGATCTTTTTTTATTTTTATTTTTTTGAGAGAGAGAGAGCGAGAGAGCACACGAGTGGGAGAGAGGGGCAGAGGGAGAGAGAGACAGAATTGGAAGCCGACTCTATGCACAGCACAGAGGCTGACATGGGGCTCTATCCCACGACCCTGGGATCATGACCTGAGACAAAACCAAGGATCGGACGCTCAACCAACTGAACCACTAAGGCACCCCAGAAGGGTAGATCTTAAAAGCTCTCACCACCACAACAAAAAAAAATCTGTAACTGTGTGGTAATAGATGTTAACTAAACTTATTCTGGTAATCACTTCACAATACATACATATGATATGTGGAACATATCACTAACGGTGCTACAATATTACATGTCAATTATATCTTAGTAAAAAAATTGGGATCTTGTAACTATGATTCAACAGCTCCATTTTAACACCAACTTAAAAAAATCAAGTTATAGGGGAGCTTGCATGGCTTACTTCGTTGAGCATCTGACTCTTGATTTCGGCTCAGGTCATGATCTCATGGTCATATTGGGCCCTGCATCAGGCTCTGCACTGACCGTCGGAGTCTGCTTGGGATTCTCTCTCTCTCTCTCTCTCTCTCTCAATCCCCAAATAAATAAATGAACATGTTTTTAAAAAATCAGGTTACAAATCAGGCAATAGTGTGGAAAGAAAGTGACTTCTATTTTCTTTCTGCTTTTCTGTATTTTCCACTTCTCTGCATGAACATGTATTGCCTTTTAATAAGACCAAAAGTTGCTATTAACAAAAAAGTAATCAAGGGGCACCTGGGTGGGTCAGTCCGTTAAGCGTCCAACTCTTGATTTTAGCTCACGTCATAATCTCACAGTTCGTGAGTTCAAGCCCTGCTTTGGGCCCTGCACTGACAGTGCCGAGCCTACTTGGGATTTTGTCTCTCTCTCTCTGCCCCTCCCATGCATGTGCTCTCTCTCTCTCCCAAAATAAATAAATAAATATTTTTAAAAAGGTCATCTGAAGTAAATAATAAATAAATATTAAAAAGTAATCTACATTATAGGTACCATATGGGTTAAATAAACCTATAAAACATAATTATCTATAAATGCACATATATATTTTACATAAATATATTAGATCTATCAGTAGTTATTTATTCACAAGAGAAAAAACTAGAAGGCTCAGCATCAAAACGTTGGCAATGATTATCTCTGCGGTAGAGATCTAAATGATTGTAATTTTCCTCTATTTGCAGCTCAGTTTTCTTGCATAATACCCATAAATTACTTTGAGTATCAGAAAAAGAATTATTTTAAAAATCTAAGGCTTTCTGACTCCAACACCAGAATTCTCTCATGGCAAACTGTCAGGGCTTATTTTAAAAAGCCTTTTTTCCCCCCTAGCTTTTTCCAATAAGCCCGTTTTGTTTTTCTGTCACATGTATGACTCACCACTTCGTTCATTCCACATCATCCAAGAAGGAATCGAACCTTCCAACAAGGAGTCTCACGCAAAGCTGCCAGGTGATAGCTCTGATTCAGACTTTGCCTGCAATCCTGTTGTTCTAAATAAAGACTAGAAATGCACTTTGCCTTTCACTGGATGATAGTTGCGCTCTAGTTAATTATGGAATGCTCCTCTCTAGATTTTTGACTATGAGTACATGAGAGGTAATGTTCCCTCCGGGCTTCTTAAAGGATTATGGAAATACTCAGACCTAGGTTCAAATTCTAACTATTTCCATTTCTTACCAACCCCATTGGTCTTGGGCAAAATGCTGAACTCCCCTAGGCTTTAGTTCTGTTCTAAAATTAGAGAACAGGGGCGCCTAGGTGGCTCCGTTGGATTAAGCATCTGACCCTTGACCTCAGCTCAGGTCTTAATCTCAGAGTCTTGAGTTCAAGCTCCACGTTGGGCTCTGCATTGGACTCTACATTGGGCTCTGTGTGGGGCATGATGCCTACTTAAAAAAAAAAAAAAGTTAGGGGCACCTGGGTGGCTCAGTGGGTTAAATGTCCAACTTTGGACCAGGTACATGATCTCTCAGTTCATGAGTTCGAGCCCTATGTTGGCCTCTGCATTGACAGCTCAGAGCCTGGAGCCTGCTTTGGATTCTGTGTCTCCCTCTCTCTCTCTCTCTGCCCCTCCCCAGCTTGTGCTCTGTCTCTCTCTCTCTCAAAAATAAATGAACATTAAATTAATATTTTAAAGCATTAGAGAAAGTAATGAACGTCTATCAATATTTTGAGGAACCAGGAGGAAATACATGTGAAATTTCCTAAAGTGCCTCGCACATAGTACCCTCAATCTTAGTTTCCTTCTTTCTGGAAGATTCAGTTTGATTATTGCTGGGCTGTAGTTACTTAGCCTTTTTCAGCCTCGGTTGTCTCATCTGTTAATGAGGATAAGACTTCTTTCACCTTTATGCTGAAGCAGTGAACACAGATGTGAGCTGCCCCAATGCCCCTTAAAAGAAGAACTTGTACCAGCTGTCAGCTTCTGTAGGGGTGGTCTCAAGGGGTGGCCTCATCCAGAGACCGATTACAGTGGGGACTGAAGGGTGTGCTCCTCTTAGCCTGCTGCAGCGCGTCCTGATAGGGCTGCCCAGGCTCTCTCGTGTCTGCATCACAGTTCGACTTCTCCCTCTGCCCAATCCCCCTCCTCCCTTTCCCTGCCACAGCTAGTGATCCCTGTTAAATGTCCTGCATGCCAAGTCTTATCTCAGCAAATGCTTACAGAGAATCCAAACTGTGACAGTATCAGAGGAGTCTCAGAAAGCAAGCACTAGAGGAGGGGTTTAGACCTAAATCACTCATCGATGAAGACCTCTGTCACACATCGTAGGTGCGATAGGGACAACCCCTGGCACAAGGTGATAATGGTCCAATTGTTAAAACACTCACCTGGAGTGAATCGGGATGGCGTGTACTGGTGGCAAGCACGAGCTGGTGTGATCTATCAGGTGTTTAGAAGTATGGGCACGTAGTAGCTCTGAGGACAATGGGATTGGACGGGGTAGTAGTGAATTACCACACCCGTGGCAGCTTAAAACAACAGAAATACATTCCTTCACGGTTCTGGAGGCCAAATGCCCAAAATCAAAGGGTCAGCGGGGTTGGTTCCTTCTGGAGGCTCTGAGGGAGAATCCGTTCCATGCCTCTCTCCTCAAGGCTGCTGGCAACTCTTGGGGGCTTCCCTTCTTCCCTCTGTGCCTATGAGTCTCAAATATCCCTCTCCTTTCTCTTAAAATGAGCTGTTAGATGTAGGGCATACCCTACATCCAGGATGATCTCACCTCAAGATCATTAACTTAATTACATCTGTAAAGACCCTACTTCCAAGTAAGGCCACATTCTGAGGTTTGGGGTACACATCTTTTGGGAGGCACACTTCAACCTACTACAAATGGTTATTGCATAACACCATTAATGCCTTTGACAGAGATCATGAAAAGCTGCTAGAGCAATAGGCGCCTGAAATCCACCTGTGAAAGCCAAGGGACCTCCTGATAGCTTACAGGGGAGCCAAGCACCAGGCCCGAGACCTAATAGAGGCTCAAGTTCCAGGGAAGATTAACTGCTCGATCAAGGCAGATCTGTCAAGCCAAGGTCAGGGCCCAGGTTTGGAAAACATGGGCCCCTGATACTCAGGAAAGGGTATCTGGTCTAGACCTCCTCTAGAAGCCCTGAGCCAGCATAAGTGGTCCACCCCTTCTCAGTAAGAGCACTCCCCTTGCCTCTTGCTTGGAAGCCACGGACACACCTCTCTATAACCAGACAACAAGTACCTCCATTGAGGATCTGTCCCCACTTCCCATCCAGGCCACCAGGTCTATAGCTAGGTGACACGGTGGGCCAGGTAGGGAAGGAAAGGGGCTACACGTCCAAAGAGCTGTAAACACCTAGCAAGCTTGTATTTGCAAGAGCTAGGGAAACACATACAGGATTGGATTCTAAGAATGTGTGATCAAGGGAGCTCATGATCAAGAACATAAGATTGGGTTCCAGAGTATTTACTGATTGCCCAGCACTCTCCCCAGATACAGAAACTAACACCCTGGCAGTGAACTCCAGGAGATGGTACAAATTCGCACTTATGATGGTTCCTAAAAGCATGGGAAAAGTGATGGCCCGTGCTAAGTGAGGTTGCGATTGCTGTGGCTGACCGTGGAAGAGAACGTTAAAATGCTCCTGGAAATGGATATACTATGAGAGACCAAAGACTCGCCAGATGATTGTGTTCCATAGGAAGGCCCAGAGGTTACATCGCTTACTGAGACTTTGAGGATGGGGTGGTGAGGGGGGACACTGGCATCACCGAAAATTCAGTGACAAATGACTCTCTTCCATAAAGCAGGCCTGGCAGTAGGAAGGAGGGGTAAGAACTAGGCTCATTGATAGCAGGGGAGGTGATAGGGCCCCAAAATAGAGGCCAGGTGGTAGCATTTAATTGCCAGAAGCCAGGTGGATGCAATTATCATGGTGAACAGCAGGGTCAGAGTGGCCGCCGAGGGGCCTGACCCGCAGAGCTGGTTAATAGTGCGCAGCATCCTTGGGCAGTTTGTACAGTCAGAGATCAAGGAGGAAAGATCTGGAAGCTTAGGACAGTTGTCTTCAGAAAAAGCTTGATCCTTTGCCCAGTTCCAGGCCTGAGCCAGTTTTGGGACCTAGAATTCACTAACCAAATGGAGGAAGGACCCTTGCAACACCACGGCCTGTATACCCAGTGCAGGCCGAAAGGATGATTCCCAGTCTTTTCAGAAAGGATCAGCAGCCATTTACTCTGGTAACTGTTCTCTGGCGCCTGAGCAGACATGGTGAACTGTAGCCCGGAAGCGGCATTCTCCCCGTTCAAGTGGGGGCAGAGGGGGACAAGACAATAGAGTCCTGTCCCCAGAAACCAGGAAAAGGATTCAGTCTGCTTTCAGGAGTCCTTCATGATCTGGTTCCTGCTCTCTCCCCAGACTTATCACTCAGCACTCATTCTAGTTACTCCGCAGAACTTAGCTACTCGCACTTCCTTAATATTTCATCTTCTATCCCCGCATCCCTTTCAGCCTCTGTCTCTGTCTCATCTCTCCTCTCTCTCTCCCGCAACCCCCTTAAATCTCTCCTGTCCTTGTCTATTTCTTTGTCCTTCATCTCTTTTTTATGTCCCTCATCAATCAGTCTGTCTCTGTCTCTGTCTCTCTCTCACACACACACAAACACACACACATACACACCAGGCTCTGTACACGCTTATTCACCAGTGTCGAGTGCTCCCCTCTCCCCCTCCCTTTCTTCTTGCTAACTTCTCTTTGTGCTTCAAACTCTTTTCAAGGATCACCTCTGAGACTCAGGGAAGCGGACTTCCTTATCCTCTCTGTGCTTTCCTCAATCACAATATAAACTAGACTCTGAAATAATTAGGACTCCCCACCTTGACCTGCATATTCAGTGCAATCCTTATCAAAATCTAAGCTGGTTTCTTGGCAGAAACTGAAGAGTTGATCCTAAAATTCATGTAGAAATTCAAGGGATCCAGAACAGACAATGCTACAGTAAGTAAGTATAGAAAGATGGCGGGGTACTAGCCTAAGGGTAGACATGTAGCTCAATGGAACAGAAGTGACTGTCCAGAAATAAACCCTTACATCTATGGTCAATTGGGTTTTGACCAGAGTGCTACGGTAATTCCGCGAAGAATGAAGAATCTATTCAACAAATGGTTCTAGAACAGCCTGATATCCACATGCAAAAGAATCGAGTTGAAACCCTACCTCGTCCCATACAAAAATTAATGCAAAATGGATCAAAGGTGTAAATACAGGAGCTGAAGCTGTAAAACTCCTACGAAAGAAACCTTGGATAAAATCTGAAACCCCTTCCCCTCAGGGAAATGCAAATCAAAGCCAACATTGAGATAGCACCTCACGCCTGCTAGGATGCCTGGAACCAAAAGGATATCATAAGTGTGGCACTTCCTCTCCAAACTAAATAGAATAACCACAGGACTTTGCACCTCCACTTCGGGGTACATACCCAACAGCATTGAAAGGAGGGACCCAAACATATTTGTACACCCGTGTTCACAGCAGCAATATTCTCAATAGCCAAACAATGAGAGGAAGCAACCCAGAGTCCCTTGACAGATGAATGGATAAACAAATGTGGTCCATACAGACAATGGGATACTTTTCAGCCTTAAAAAGGAAGGACATTCTGACACATACAACATGGATGAACCTTGGACGTGATGCTAAGCGAAATAAGTCAGTCACGAAAGACAAATGCTGTATGATTCCACTAATGTGAGGTACCTAGAGTAGTCCAGTTCATAGAGACGGAAAATAAGATGGGGTTCGAGGGGGAAGGAATGGAGGGTTAGTGTCTAATGGGTAGAGAGTTTCAGTTTGGAATGATGAAAACTTTCAGGAGATGGCTGCACAACGTGAATGTATGTGATGCCACTGAACTGTGCACTTAGAAGTGGTTAAAATGCTAAAATGTATGTCAGGTGTATTTTATCACAATAAGGAAAAAGAACGTCTGTAGTTTGCCTACACTTACCATTGTGTTTTTAAAAAGATAGCATGTTGATCATTAAAGATGAAAACCCTATTAAAGACATATTACTAAATTTGGAGGCACTCGGGGGGCTGTGCACCTCCCTGAACGTCATGGCTTCACTCAAACATGAGGTGCGTGTGAACCTGGGTGGTCCGGCGGGCTGAGCATCGGACGTGCACTCAGGTCTCGATCTTGCAGTTCCCGAGTTTGAGCTCCGTGTCGGGCTCTGTGAGCTCCGACAGCTCAGAGCCTGGAGCTCGTTTTGGATTCTGTGTCTCCTTCTCTCTCTGCGCCTCCCCGGATCACGTTCTATTTCTCTCTCTCTCACTCTCGCTCTCTCTCAAAAATAAAAAATTATAACAGTAAAAAAAAATGTTTTTTTAAATGAGGTGGGTAGGATCAGATCAGCCCTACCCCCGAGCTTCGAGTCTCAGGACCCCTGTGGACTCCAAATGTAATTTAAAAGATCCTCTGGTTACTTTCAATATTTCCAAATAAAACCTAATAAAATTATTCTTTTACCTTCCGAAAGCCTGCCCAGAGCAATGAAAAACACCAGGCTTCACAGGTTATTAGTTATCGTTTTTACAGAGGAGGGAGGGACGGATTTAAGCTGCTTATGTAATGGTGTCCCTGCCGCAGGGGTGGGGACCGTCACCACGGAAGCTACCTGGAGAGGTGTTTCAGAGCCAGCAAAGGGCACAGCGGTTCGAGCGTGGGCCACACCACCTACGGCCCGGGGGGGGGCGGGAAGGACGTCACGCCTGAGTGGACACAGGTGCCTCTGGTGGACAGAAACCTCACAGTTGAAGGACTGTGCCTTCAGGTCCTGTGACAACCGGGGCCAGGCTCAGCGGCTGGGGGAGGAGAGGACATGGCAGCTGAGAAGACCAGAGAGCCACTCCCGACGCTCCGGACTCCCTAAATTAGCGGTTCCCAAACTGTAGCGCCACGGAAGCGCCTGGAGGGCTTGTTAAACCACAAGGTGCCAGGTCTTGCCCCCCAGGTACTTTGTTACAACAGGCCTGGGTGAGGACCAGAGAATTAGCACCCAACAGGGCCTCAGGGAATGCGGAAGCGGCTGGTTTGAGGACCACACTTTGAGAAGTACTGCCCCACTGTATCCGTCGGGATTCGTTATGCTATGTGATGGCCCTGAATAACCCCCAAATCTCAGGAGTTTACCACCGTGAAAGTTTAGTTCTTGCTCTCGCGTCTCAGTCCAATGTGCCTTGGACAGGCTTCTCCCCTATCTTACCTTCGCCATCTTACCGACGGGGAAGTGCATGAGATGCTTTCAAAGGGTGATGCCTGGAAGAGGTTCACATCACTTCTTCTGACTCCTTCTGTGACTGGTCGGATCGCAATCACAGGACTCCAACCTAACCGAGAAATGTAATCTTCCCGGGTGCCCAGAAGGAAGGAACAAGTGTAGTAAACACACAGTATCATTTCTGCTGCACCAACCCACTGCCTATTCCCACTGTCCCTCCCCTCCTTCTTAGGAGCACATTATGTTTTAATAGAAACATATTTAACGTATAACATTGTTTAGTTTTTAAATGTTTATTTACTTTTTTCAAATTTTGATAAATAGTATTTTATTTTCATTTAGTTCACAATATATTTTAAATTCCTCTTGAGTCATCTTCTTCCTTCCATGTGTTAAATTATAACATACTATCTACAAATATTTCGGGATGTCCCAGCTATGTTTTTGTTATTGAGTCCAGTTTTTGTTTTTGTTTTTTACAAATAGTTTATTGTCAAGTTGGTTTCCATGTAACACCCAGTTTATTTACTTTTGAGGGAGAGACAGAGCACAAGTGGGGGAGGGTCAGAGAGAGAGGGAGACACAGAATAGGCAGCAGGCTCCAGGCTCCGAGCTGTCAGCGCAGAGCCCAAAACAGGAATTGAATTCACAACTGTAAGATCATGACCTGAGCTGAAGTTGGACACTTAATGAACTCAGCCACCCAGGCGCCCTCATATATAACATTGTTTACATTTAAGGTGTAAATGTAAGGATACATTTATGTATTGTACTATGATTACCACTATAGTGATAGCACCTCTATCATATCACATAATTATCATTTCTTCTCTGTGATTGGAATAATTAATATCTAGTTTCTTAGCACGTTTGATGATTATAATACAATATTTTTGTCTTTATTCACTGTATTGTGCATTAAATCTCTTGTACTTATTTACCACTAGCTGCAATTTGTACCCTTAAATAACATCTTTCTTACTCTCCTATCTCCCCACCCCTGCCCCGGTTACCACCATTTTACTCTCTGTTTTTACAAGTTTGGCTTTGTATATTCCACATATAAGTGATATCATACAGTATTTGTCTTTCTCTGTCTGACTTACATCACTTAATGTAATGTCCTCAAGGTCCATCCATGAATGAATGGACCTTTCTCATGAATGAATAATGTTCCATTATATGTATACACCACATCTTCTTTATCCACTCACCTGTTAACAGGCACTGAGGTTGCTTCCATATTTTGGCTGTTGTGAATAATGCTGCAGTAAACACAGGAGTGCATTTATCTCTTCAGTATTCTGCTTTCATTTCCTTTAATGAAATATACCTAGAAGCGGAGTTGCTGGATCCATACTAGCAGACTTTATTTCTATGCAAGGAATTGACTCCTCCAGGAGGGGGAAAGCTCCCTCAGCCCTAGGAGATTGTCTATTAGACTAAGACAATCCGCCTTGCTCATGATTAATTCAGGTACCCAGACTCAAGCGAATCAGTGCCAAACAGTTAACTGTCACAATTGCATGTGACCCAATCAGGCTAAAAGGAATAAGGAGGATAGAGAGAGACTTGGAGTTGAGGAAGCATGCTGCTTCAGCTGACACCAGCAACCATCTTGAAACCAAGAAGCCAAGCTAAGAAATAGAATCTAAAAAAAGAGGAGAAAAATTGAGCCAGAACCCTGTACTATACCTGAAACCTACTTTACCTCTGAATTTATTTTAAGCTACTTTGAAGCCAGACCTATTGCATGTAGCACAAAGTAGCCAAATGAATACACCTCTCTACACATAAGAGTGGGAACAGAAACGTTCTGTTTGCTAATCTTGTGACCTTACTCTTACCCCATGGGTCCTACAGATGAAGAAATGGGTTACACTTAATAAGTGCATTTTGTGTGATAGAAATTATTTCAAAAGGTAGAGCCCACAGGGTATAGCTACAGCAGATTGTAAACTTTAAGGAGGCAGAGACTAGGTCTCTTTTTTTCCCTTTTATAGACTTACGGTCCAGACAGTACGTGGTGTACACACACACGCATACGTACACATGCACGTTCATAAAATCTGTGTTGAATGAATACATCATCAGAAACTCATAAAAATGGGTCCTTGGTGGTGAGAAGGTTGGGAAATTATCGAAGCATTGTAAACACAGACACAAACTGAGGTTTGAATTAAGTAACAGTGTGTGTAAAATGCCTAGCACAGGGTCTGGCATCTAGTTAATAAATGGAAATTGTCATTTACATTACTGGACTTACCTAAGCCATTCTGTCTTGAAGTTTCCTTTCAAATCTAACTACATTGTTCGAGGACACACAGTACAGTGATTAAAGAATATAGATTTTAAGGGGACCTGGGTGGCTCAGTTGGTTTAATGCCTGACTTAATCTCAGCTCAGGTCTTGACCTCAGGGTTGTGAGTTCAAGCCCTGCATTGGGCTCTGTACTGAGTGTGAAGTCTACTTACAGGAAAAAAAAAAAAAGAATATAGACTTTATTCACAATTTTCTAAAATTAGAACAACACAATCCAAATTCCATCAATAGGTGAATGGATAAATGAATTGTGGTATAACCATAAAGCAGAGTACCACTTGGCAATAAAAAGGAACAAAATTCTGTCTCTCTCTTACACACACACACACACACACACACCATGGATGAATCTCAAAAGCATTAATGTTAAATGAAAGAAGCCAGAGAGAAAAACCTATATTCTATATGATTTCATTATATGACATTATATAATATTTTTAAAAAGGCAACACTAGAAAGACAGAAATCATATCAGTGGTTGACAATAGCTGGCAATACAGGTGAGAAATTAACTAGAAAGGATCATGGTGGAGCTTTTTGGAGTGATGAAAATGTTTGATACACTGGTTGTTGCGGTAGTTACACAACTATGTATTTGTCAAAACTCATTGAACAGTATACTTTTTTAAAGGTGACTTTTACTGTAATTGAATTGTACCTCAATAAACTTGGCTTTTTAAAAGAATGTAACATGTAGACGTTTATGTAGATTGTACTCCTACAGATTCAGTTTCAAATTCTGGCTTCATCACTTTCTGTGTAACCTTAAAGATATTTCCTTAATCTCTGAGGGCCTAAGTTTCTTCATCTAAATAATATCAAAGGAGTTTTTGTTCCAGTTAAAATGGAGTAAGCACAGTCTACAGTCTCTCACTCACTGCATGAAGCTGTAAACCTAAACATGATGCTTGAAGCAAATATTTGAGGTCTCTGAAAAATAAATAAAAGCAAATTAGGAAAGAAGACTAGAATTTCAATTAAACTGAAAGAGAGTTTGCCATTTTTTTAAAAACTCCATTGTCTCCCAGCCTGGACTCAACACAGCCCCAACCTGGAAGAAGACATTTACAAGGACAGAGAGAAGTCCTTTAGTTATGGCTCTAGGAGCAGAATAAAGGTGTCACCTGAAGTTTTTTCTTTTTCTTTTTTTCTTTTCTCAGCTTCTTTGCACTAGTCCCCAAGCAGTTGTGCAGTGTTGGTAGTGACAGCAGCAGCAACAGGGGCTCACAGGAACCTGAAACTGGAAGAGATGTGGGAGACTTCCTTTCTAATCAGAAGAGATGTGGTCCTAAGAGAGGTAGGGCAAATCTGCTTATTTTTCCCTTTCTTGACCCCTGATGTGGGTGTACTCATTGGAAGTGAGCAGCCGAATAGTGCCAGAAAATAAAGTGATAAAAGAAAGAAACTACTAAAGAAACATGAATAAATGGAGAGACTGACATACTATGTTCATGGATTGGAAGACACAACATAGTAAAGAAGTCAATTCTTTCCATATTTATCTATAGATATAACATAATTCCAGTACAAATTCCAGTGATATTTTTGCAAATATAGACAAGCTGATTCTAAAATAGAGGGAAAGACAAAAGAACTAGAATACAAAATAATTTTTTAAAAACAAGAATAAAATTGAAGGAGTCACACTACCCAATTTTAAGACACTCTAAATCTCCACTAATCAAGACAATGTGGTACTAGAGGAGGAACAGACATATAGATTAATGGAACAGGATGGAGAGTCCAGAGATACACCACATAAAACATAACCAATTGATTTTTCACAAAAATGCAAAGGCAATTCAACAGAGAAAGAACAGTCTTTTTTAAATTGCTGCTGGGAGCAAAGGAAGCAATCAAAGGGGCACATGCACCCCAATGTTTACAGCATCACTATCAACAATAGCAAAAGTATGGAAAGAGCCCAGATGTCCATCGACGGGTGAATGGATAAAGAAGGTGTGGTATATAGATACATTGGAGTATTACTTGGCAATCAAAAAGAATGAAATCTTGCCATTTGCAACTACATTGGTGGAACTAGAGGGTATTATGTTAAGCGAAATTAGTCAGAGAAAGACAAATATCACATGACTTCACTCATATGAGGACTTTAAGATACAGAATAGATGAACATAGGAGAAGGGAAACAAAAATAATATAAAAACAGGGAAGGGACAAAACATAAGAAACTCTTATAAATGGAGAACAGAGGGTTACTAGAGGGGTTATGGGAGGGGGGATGGGCCAAATGGGTGAGGGGCATTAAGGAATCTACTCCTGAAATCATTGTTGCGCCATATGCTAACTAACTTGGATGTAAATTTAAAAAATAAATTAAATTAAAAAAATCTTAAATGGCAGTCCTGGGCCGCCTGGGTGGCTCAGTCGGTTAAGCGTCTGACTTATGCTCAGGTCAAGCCCCGTGTCGGGCTCTGTGCTGACAGCTCAGAGCCTGGAGCCTGTTTCGGATTCTGTGTCTCCCTCTCTCTGTGACCCTCCCCTGCTCACGCTGTCTCTATCTCTCTCTCTCAAAAATAAATAAAACATTAAAAAAAATTTTTTAAGAATGGCAGTCCTTCAAAAATAAAAACAACAACAACAACTACTGCTGCAAAAATTATACATACTTATGTAAGAAAATAAACCTTGAGTTAAACTGCACAATTTAGGGGCACCTGGGTGGCTCAGTTGGTTGAGCGTCCGACTTTGGCTCAGGTCATGATCTCGCGGTTCATGGGTTTGAGCCCCACATCGGGCTCTGTGCTGACAGCTCAGAGCCTGGAGCCTGTTTCGGATTCTGTGTCTCCCTCTCTCTGTGACCCTCCCCTGCTCACGCTGTCTCTATCTCTCTCTCTCAAAAATAAATAAAACATTAAAAAATTTTTAAAAAATAAACTGCACAATTTATAGAGAAATTAATCCACAATGTATAAGATCAAATTGTAAAACCTAAAATTATAAAGTGCTGAGAACACAGCATAGGAGAAAAAGCTTTTTGTTCTAGGATTAAGCAGAGTTCTTAGATGTGACACCAAAAATATGATCTTTAAAAGGAAAAATTATCCCCTATTGATAAATCAGACTCAATGAAAAGGAAAACTTCTCAAGAGAACAACAAGATTAGCTACAAAGTAGGAGAAAGTATTTGCAAACCACATACCTGACAAAGAACTTGTAACCAGAATAAATAAAGAACTTTAAGAAGTCAACAGGAAGAAAACAAACAATTCAACAATAATAAGATAAGCAAAAGATCTGAATAGACACCTCACCAAGATGGATATAGAAATGGTGGTGAATAATCACACAAAAAGATGTTTTGGGGGTGAGGGAACTGTTCTATATGATGATTGTAGTTAAAATCTATAAATGTGTTAAAATTCACGGAGCTATGCATCAACAAAAAGTCAAAAAGCCATGATAACTTTTTAAAAATAAAAGTAAAAGAAAAAATAACATCATGCTAAGAGGACTTTACCTGTAGGGCTTTGGTGTCTCACCCACGGAAGTTCTAATAAAGAGGAGTGTGGGCCCTGGCTGACGTACTTCTTCTTCAACCATTTCCATCCATGACCCAGGTGCTGCCCAACGTAGTAATATGCCAGGCAAAGGGTCACATGCTCAAACCCTGGAGATTTGGAGAGTGGCTTCCTAAACAAGAAGATCGTTCATAGAATTTTGTCAGTTTGGAGTCTACACAAAGACATCCTCAGAATCAAAGGCATAGACATTCTCGGGTTTTTCCAACCACAAATTACACCTGTAAGTCATGTTTCTCCTTAATTTCTCTCTTAGGTTATGGCATCCTTCAGGCAAGAGGAGTCTGTGTAAATAAGTCTTGACTGGTTTGGGACCATGATATGGTTCTCTGACAGCAAGGGAGTGCTTGGCACCAATGTTTCCCAAATTGATGCCATGAAATATTAGTCCCAAAAGATATTGAGAGAGGAGAGAGGGAAGGAGGAAACGTAGTCTGGGAAACTCGAAAGTGCTACGTGCTCTGTGTTCCTCTTAGAGATTCACAATGTACGTTGATCTATTAGTGCTCTGGGAAACCCCACAGCAAAGAAATCTCTATGCTTCTATTTAATCCAGTTTCCCAAACTCAGCTGACCATGAATTGTTTCCCCAAATAAGTCTGAATAATAATAATGCAATGAAAACCCACTTTAGGATATGATGCTCTACACCAAATCCAGATTACAGACTTTGGTGGCTACAGACAGACGTGGTATACAGTAATTAATTATTTCTCCTCCAACTGGGGTCTTCGCCGACTAAGTTTCTCCCAAAATTTAGGCGGAGTTTTACAAAGAGATAAAGTAGACAGTTTCTGACTTGCTTAAATTTAAGGGACGATAGGTGATAAGAATTAATAACAATAATAATAATAATAATGGCAACACATACACAATACCTACTCGTATCAGGTATTTTCCTAAGCACTTCGTGTATGTTAACCACTTTAGCTGTTATGACAACCCTGCGAGGTGAGCACTATCATTATCCTCAATTAAACATGTGGAAACTGAGGCACAGAACCACTTGCCCAGGGTCACACAGATAATAAGTGGCTGAGCCAGGATTCGAACCAGGCAGTCTGGATCTGGAGTCCTCTCTCTTGGCCACTATATCATGCTGCCTCTCAGATGAGACACCTGCTCTGTTTCTTAAAATTCTACCATTATTCATTAATTTCTTTGGTACTGTAAGGGTCTGTGATCTTCCAGAACTCCACTGGAAAACACGGTGTCCTCCCTAAGTGAGAATTCCCAGACCTAGTGTCGAGGCTGCTGTTTCTCCCTAGAATGTTTTCACTACTCCTTCCCGTCTGGTGAGCTGCTGATCACCTTCACCCATAAGAAGTTTCCCAGAGACCCTTAAAGTTCTTATCTCCCCACAGTTGTGGCATAGACCTCACGATCATTGCTTTGTATACATGTTTATTTTTTGTCACCAGCCTATGACATTCTCAATCGCAGAAACTTTGTTGCAGATACTGTACTAGGCACCAAAGGGTAGAAAGATAAACAGGAAGTGGTCCCTGGCTTCAGAGAGTCCCCAGGCCCTTTATACTTGTTCTTAATGGACACATCTGATATTTTAAGACAAGAGCTGGAGAGCTATAAGCAAAGGTTATGTGGATACAGAGGGCAGAACAATTACTCCCAGTTAGAAGGAGGTGATATTTGAGCTAAGACTAAGAGATAAGGAAGATTACAGTGAGAGAATGAATAAATAAATGGATGAATCCCTCAGGAAAATGAACAGTTTCTGTTGTTTTTATGGTGCAAGAGGAAAAGGATTGGACGTGGAGACTGTACTGGCAGGGGCTGCCGTTAGCCCTGTGTCTTCAGGCAAATCACTTCACTTTCTATACTTCGGTTTATCCATCTGTAAAATTGGAATAATAACCATTCATTTCCCAGGATTTGTTTTAAGAATTAAATAAAACCATGTCCGGAAAAGTGCTTTGTGTAAAATGCTAAATGTCGTAAAGATGTTAGGTTTAATGATGCTTCCTAACTCCTTAATTGTCCAGTGTACCTTAAGAATTGAATGAGATGAAGAATATTTAGAGCGTACTCTGTGGCACGCATTATTCTAGGTACTTTCTGGGTACGATTCAACCATTTACTGTCCCAACAGCCCTATAATGTCGGTGTCGTTACTATGGCCATTCCGTAAATGTGGAAAAGAAGGTACAGAATGCTTTTCCGTGGTCTTGCTGACCATTTTACAGCTATCAAATCTCAGGGCCAGATTCAAACTCAGGTGGTACCTGAGGGCACCTGATGCGAGAGACTAAAGATAGTAAAAGATGTCCTCGGCCTGGCCCAGTTATTCTATACAAAAACATCAGCTGAGATTGGACGGGTATGACAAGGTGACCCTCCTTTGACCGGCAGAGATCAAGACCCCTCTTCTTCACTCCCATCACCAGGTAAGTTGAACATGTGACTAATCATAAGAAACACAGAGCTTGGATTTTTCTCCCCCAAAATATTCTCTGTCCTTCACTAAACACTGATTAGATGAAAAACTAAGGCACAAAAATTACAGAGATTTCACACAGCCTTTTAAAAAAGTGGGATAGGTGAGCCTTGTCCTAGTGAAAGCCAACCTGACAAGGTCATTGTTAATGATACAAAACCAACAGCTGGATGATAAATCAGAAAAATGAGGCCCAACATTCACTCAAATCAAGCGGCATTTATCTGTAGTTTAAAGGGCTCCCTAACGTTTGCATTTCATTGGTGTGAGCGTTCCAACAGAACCCTAAAGCGATTATATAGAACATCGAGGCTTTTGAAGAGGTTCTAACTTAGCAAGCCATGGTAATTTAAAGGGAACGGATGAACTGCTAGAAGCAAGGAGCTTTCTGGTGAAGAATACAAATGTGTTCTGGGCTATTGCTTCAGCCTGTTCCTGGGGAAAGGCAAAATGCACACGGGAATGTGATGGAACTTTCCAGCTGGTGGTTTTGCATTATCAGGAAGGAAAGTGTTTGTGAAAATGAAAATTACTGATAATTAGCTGTGAATGCCTGCATGGGAGGAGAATGGAGAACAGTGCAGCATCTTGCTTTATATCAAGGGCTGACCCTCATGGGCGGCAGTGAGTATTGGTACAACACTTCGGAGAGGACTGTAGCAAAGCGCTGACACTTTGACCCAGCAATTCCACTTCCAAGAATCTACTTTATAGTAATATTTGCACACGTACACAAAGGTCTGTGTTTGAGGATGTTCACCGTAGCATTGTCTGCATGTTTGAAAAATGGAAATAAGCTGTATCTGTCGGTATGAAAATGTTTCAACAAACGATGGCATATCCATAGTTTTAAAAAATTTGCTACCAGTGAATGGGATGACATAGACCTATGTATGTGACACAGAAGACGTCCCCAATATATTAAGTGAAAAGAGCACATTGCAAAGTAGTATCTGTCATATGATTCCATTTAAAAATGTTTTTAATTTGGGGCACCTGGGTGACTCAGTCGGTTGAGTGTCCAACTTCAGATCAGGTTATGATCTCACAGTTCGTGAGTTCAGCCCCACGTCGGGCTCTGTGCCGACAGCTCAGAGCCTGAAGCCTGCTTTGGATTCTGTGTCTCCCTCTCTACCCCTCCCCCACTCATGCTGTCTCTCTCTCTCTCCCTCAGAAATAAAATAAATATGAAAAAATTTTAAACGTTTTTAATGTTAACATGTGTGTAGAAAAATATCTAGAGGAATATGTACCAAAGACTATCAGTGGCTATTTCTGAGGGATGGCATACATATATTTGTAATGTTTACATTTTTATGAGCATAGATTGCTTTTGCAAGGGTGGGGGGGGAATACAAAACAAAGTTGAATTATTTCCTCAAGGGAAGATTGAAAGAAACACAGCTGGTGGATATTTATTCACTGTATTTGGGTGAAAGGTATTAGTGTGATTCTGCAGTGAGTACCTCTCAGGTTCTGCCAATCTGGGCAACGGTGCTATTTAGTCCAAATGAACCAAAATGACTGTGCTCACACTGGGAGCCTGAGTCGCGCTGTGTCTCCCTTCCCCTGCCCTTATTCTGGTCTCTAGGTTGTACCTCTGGCTCTTGCTGCTGCTCAGAACCTTGGCTGACACACTTCCCTTTTCCTTCTCTTGCCTCACAGGTTGGCCATTTTTTTTTAATTATAAATTTTTTAAATGTTTTATTTATTTTTGAGAGAGAGAGAGAGTCAGAGAAAGAAGAAGACACAGAATCCAAAGACAGGGTCCAAGCGCTGAGCTGTCAGCTCAGAGCCCCACGCGGGGTTTGAACCCACGAACTGTGATATCATGACCTGAGCTGAAGCCCGACGTTCAACTGACTGAGCCACCCAGGTGCCCCAAGTTTGGCTGTTTTAGAAGGTACTAAAATATGGTGGTAAACAGGTTGGCCTTTGGAGTTCCAGAGCGTTGGGTTCAAATCCCAACTTCGCCACTCTCCTAAGTATGTGACTTTGAGAAATTTGTTTCTCCTTTCAGGCTGTCTGTTTCCTCATGTGAAAAATGAGTTTAGAGAACCTGCCTGATGGGGTCTTTGGAATGATGAAAAGAGATGAGTAGAGAAAGCGCTTGGGAGTTTATCTTGATGAGTAATATTTGGACCTGTTATGTCACTATAATGAATGCCTGAATCAAATGTAACACTGAATAGGAACTAACATGAAATTAAATTTTCCAAAAGTTAAAATTAAAAAATTTAAATTTTTCTAAGAAGCGCTTGGGAATGGTAAATACATAAACAAACATTACCTGTAATTATTGTCACCATGGCCTATCAATCTCTTTGTAAAATGTCTTCTCATCGGTCTTCTGCCTAATAAACTCCTACCCATTCTTCAAGCCCCGGGTCAGATGCTCACCACTCCTCTGCTCTCTCCCCCACAGACCCAGAACTGATTAGCACTCCCTCATCAGAGGTCCTGCAGGGTGCTGGGTGCCCAGGCTTCATTACTGCCGGTTACATTCTGGGTTTGCTCATCCCTCCCCTTTATGGACCCCGAGGCATCAGCCCTGCAAGGCATCAACCCTGTTCAAATCATCTCAGATCCTCAGCACTTACCTCAGTGCTGTGCCCAGAGTTTGAGTTCACATAATTACCTTTCAAATTAAATCAATCCCATCCCTGCCTCTATCATCCCAGGCCAGGCATCTTTAGTTCCCGGTGAAACTATGGTAACAGCATCCTCACTGCTCTCCCTCCTCCTTCTTACCCGATTCCAATCTAAACTGACATTCAGCCCTGGGTTTCAGCTCCCTTTTGCCACAGGCTAATGTGATCCTAAGCACATTGCTTTCTCTCTAAGAGTTAGCTTTCTCATCTGTAAAGCAGAGACAGTAACTTCCTCCCATCAGGTAGTAGAAGGAACTCACTGAAAACTGCACGTGAAAGGCATCCACATTACCTGAATTTACCTATTGCTACTTCTGCTTTTTGAAAAAGGCAGTGTACGTCAGGGCAGAAGAAAAGAGAATCTGAAAATCTGTGTCCTGGGAGTTAAAGTACATCCTGAATAGTCCTGTGATTTTTATTAAGTTTCTTTAGTTATACATAAACGGGCGAGCTCTCACCTGGGGTCCTATTTCCTCCAGAAATCGCATTTGATGTGTCTTCTGTGAGGTTAATCTCCAAGGCAAAGGGGCGAAGGCTCTTCATCACCCTTAGAATGAAATACAAACCTGAGAGCACATCGGTGTAGTCCTTCCATTCATGAACACTTTCATACCCATCACTGGATTTGAAAAGAGCTTTAATGGGGGGCGGGGGGGGAGGAATCACAGCCAGATCTTAACAGTGATCATCGCTGGATGGTGGAAATGGACATGATTTTAATTTGACGTATGTTTTCCTAAGCCTTCAAAATCTTCAGTTTTGGAGCTGGGTAGAGATGATGGTAACACAACATTGTGAATGTACTGCCACTGAATCGCACATAAAGTGTACACTTTTATGTCCGTTGGGTGAATTGCACCTCATTAAAAATATTCTGCGATACACACGCACGATTTTATAGCCATTTGTTGAAATGTGTTTGAGGCGAGAACAAAAACGGATTCTTAAAGCTCAAAAGCAGTTCAAGCGGCTGACACTCTCCCGCACCCGTATTTCCGAGTCACTCGTCTAGGCGGCCGGCCTGCAGCGCGCTCCTCCGACCACCAGGGGCCTCCGCGGAGCCCTCGCGTCCCCACCCGCGGAGGAGCGTCTTCTCTTGCGCCTTTGAAGCGCGTGTGCCGGCGAGAGGCGTGGTCGGGATTGGCAGCTCGGCCCGCAAGCCCGCCGACCGCCTGGACCTCTGCCCTGCGCTGCTCCGACCAGGGCTGGGGCTGGCCCGTAGTCCCGAGTCCTCGCCTGTCCGTCCACTCCCCACCCCTGGCTGCAGCGCTCTGCTGTCTCGGCCGGTCCCCGACTTCCACCTCCCACGTTAACTGCCTGCCCCGGGATCTGCCCCCGACCCGCTGTCCTCTGCCGCGCCCGCCCCGCCGGGGGCCCTGTCCCTGAGCCCCGACCCCATGGCGCTGCAGGCGCTGCAGAGCTCGGGGGTGGCCTTCCGCAAGATCCTGTCTCACTTCCCCGAGGAGCTGAGCCTGGCTTTCGCCTACGGCTCCGGGGTGTACCGCCAGGTGGGGCCCAGTTCAGACCAGAAGGTGAGCCTGGCCCCGGGGCAGGCCCCACGCCGGGTTCGGCCTCTTCTCATGAGGTCCTTTTCGCCTGGGACCCCTCCAGAGCCCTCACATATCAGGCAGCAGAGTACAAACCGCGGGAAAGTGTTCCTGGTTTAATGACCTCATGAGCTCAATTCTGAAGGATAAGTAGAAGCCCACTTATCTCCGGTCTAGAGCAGGAGATGCAATTATGCGGAGGGAAAAGCTGATGCAGAGGCAAGATGGAAGGAAGGAAATATTTACCTGGTGCTAATTCAGTGTACTCGGCCTCTGCTGAACATTGGGAGTTTTCTGAGACATGTAAAATGCTGATGCCTGGGTTCCGCTTGCAGAGATTCTGAGTTACTTGGTCGAGGGCTGAGACCTGGGCTCCAGAAAATTTAAAAACTGCCCTGCTGATTCTGATACGCAGCCAAATTTGAGAGTCACATCTTTTGCAGTGGGGAAAAAAAAATGCAGAAAGATCCTCCTGACTTCAGGAAGCTGAAGGGTCAGGGCAGACGCGGGGAAGTTATCAGGAAAAGTTAGTGAGTGACCAGTATATTTCCGATGCTCAGAATATGTAACAAGAGTCAGTTTAGGACTAGGAGTTGTTACACTTCAAAGTTGGCTGAGCGCAGCAGCCGTGAGGATACAGTGTTCCTTGTGTCGCCGATTTTTTTTCCTGTAAACAAAGTGAAAACAGTTTGCTTCCTAGATGGAGAGGAGATTCAAGACCTAGCAGAGGAGTGGCAGGCAAATGTTTTCATTTAAACGAGGCCATTAATGACTTCTGCTAAGGCTTTAGAGCTTTTGCTGAATTAACGTAAAAGGAGCTAGAGTCTAAATAGAGATATTCTCCCGTGAACTTGGAGTTTTACCTGCTGTAGTTCATGCACAGGCTAATAATTCATTGTCGTCTTTCATAAACTAAGGAAAAAAGTGTGCAGATTGTGGCAGGGCCCCTCTTGGATTTGGACCCCCGACTGTAATCTATCCTTAGGTTAAAGTTTGCCTGTTCACTTCCTGGTGGAGCCGTCGATACTGTCGCTTGGACTTCCTTTTTCCCACCTATACTGTATTTAAGTAATACTTTGCTTTAAATTGACAATACGTTAAAAAAAAAATTTATAGATGGTAGGTATGTAAGAAATTCTATAGACTTATAGAATGGTTATTTTTTCTAACCCGCATTAATATAATTATACATTTTTTTAAAACATGTCCACCCCAAATCTTTCACCAGTGGTTTGTGGATTACGTTTTGAGAAACCTAGAGCAGGTCTTGGCCTCCTGATTTGCCACATACCTCTTCATTTTTCCATGATTTTCCTTTGAGTAGACCTGGAATTTCCTCCAAGAACAGGCCCTTTTTTTCCTTTCCCTCACCCTCATTGCCTACAAGATAACAAGTCTTATAGATTCCAATAGGAAGTCTCAGATCAGTCCTTCCCCTCCGTGTCTGACTTTGTATCTTTTTCATTTCTCACCGGGAATTTTGCAGCTAGCCTCCTGTGTGGTTTCCCGGCCTGTAGTCTTTCTTCCCTCCGGTGAGCTCTTCTGTAGGAAAATTCTTTTCCCTGGCAACCAGCCTCCCGCTCTGGTCTCAGCTCGTGTTCTCTTCCAGCCACATCAGACTCGATGCAGCATCGAGAAAGCCTGTCCAGCTCTCATATCTACAAGAATGTTTTCCTTTAACAGGACTCCCTTCCCTTCCCCATCCTTCTAATACTTCCACCATGCACATTCTTCAAGGCTCCAATTTATCAGAGTCTTGAAGAATGTAATTTTATAGCAAGATTTCTCCTCCCTGTTCTGACCCCATTCTGAGTGAAATTAGTACACTTTGCATTCCTCTGTCAAGTTCATTTAGTGATCATTTGTCTTTTCTCCCCCAATAGACTTTTTAAAATCTCCACCCCAAGATCTATCAGAGCTCCTTGTAGGTGCTCAGTGAGTGGTTGGCAAATGGGTAAGAATTAAAATAGCGTATTTCCCTTCCTATAATATTTTACAGAGCTTTTCCATACTCTGTTATTTGATCTGGAAGAAGAGCAGAACACATTTAGATGAAAGGCCATGTGGCATAAGGTTCACTACCTAGAATTTGTACCCGACTGTGTCTTCCACTAGCTGGCTTTGTGTCCGGGGCACAGAGCTTACTCCGTGCCTTGGTTTCTTTTTTTCTGAAGTTGGGGCAATAACAGCATCTATTTTGTAAGATTGTTTTGAGGATAGAATGAATTACGGTACTACATATAATATAAAGGATTTGGAAAAGTGCTGGCAGGAAAGTACATGAGGAAACACTGCTGTTACTATGCATATTGATGAAAACAAGCTCAGAGGGGTTCTGGAGACTTGCTTACGTTTTCCCTGACAGCCTCAGATCTTCTATTTATTAATCACAATGCCATTGAATTTTAGAGCTTTCCACTCTATCTAGCTGCCTTTCTAGGAATTAAAACTAAAACCATTCTCTTCCTTCCCAGAATGCCATGCTGGACTTTGTGTTCGCAGTCGATGACCCCATTGCCTGGCATTCAAAGAACCTGAAAAAAAATTGGAACCATTACTCGTTCCTGAAAGTTTTGGGGCCCAAGTTGATCACCGCTGTCCAGAATAACTATGGTGCTGGCGTCTACTATAATACGCTGATCACGTGTGATGGTAGGGTAAGTGACTTCGGACCTTCGTTGTAAGTTGGGTGGTTATTAAATTAAATATTAGGCTACCAGCTGAATATACATGTTGTTGCAATCGGGAACGGGTCACATTCCTGCTGGGTAAAGGTGGTTGAGGGTGACTGTCTTTAATTTTTACCTTCGGCCAGTGGCTCTCAAATTTTAGTGAGCCTCAGACCCCCTAGGGTGCCTCTCAGACACACAGATTAGGGTTCCCCATCTCCAGAGTTTCTGATTCAGTAGGTCTGGGGTGAGGTTTGAGGATTTGTATTTTTTCTTTTTAATTTTTTAATGTTCATTTTTGAGAGAGAGACAGACAGAGAGTGAGCGGGGAGGGTCAGAGAGAGAGGGAGACACAGAATCCAAAGAAGGCTCCAGGCTCTGGGCTGTCAGCACAGATCCTGACGAGGGGCTCTAACTCACAAACTGCAAGACCACGACCTGAGCCAAAGTCTGATGCTTAACTGGCTGAGCCCCCCCAGGTGTCCCTGTGTTTTTTCTATTGAGATATAATGATACAGCATTGTGTTAGTTTTAGGCGTACAGTGTGATAATTTGATGTGTGTGTGTGTATTGCAAGATGATGGCCACGGTAAGTTGAGCTAAGGTTCATCACGACACAGTTACAATATTTTTTCTTAGGATGAGAACTGTTAAGATTACTCTCAAAGTAACAAGGATTTGCATTTCTAACAAGCTTCCAAATGACGTTGCTGCTGCTGGTCTGGAAAACACTTTGAGAAGCACGGGTTTGGTCCGTGGGAGGAGAAGGCAGGCCCATTAAGGATGAGCGTGAAGATTAGTCTTCTGTATGTGCAGGGGCACGTACTCCCAGGAAGAGGTTGGAAGTGACAGGGAAGTTGGGAGACTGTGGTGCCATGTGACAGGACCTCCTGGTGCCGGCAGGCGGGTGGAACTGAGGAGGCGCCCGGCTCCCTGTCACAGAGCAGATGCGACGCCCAGATCCCAGCAGAGTGTTGTCTGACAGTGGGAGCCCTGCCGAACGGGCTTTCACGTGAAGGGGCGAAGGGGTCCGGTCTGGAGGAGAGCGGCCTGACGAGCAGGACCGCAGCCGGAGAGGACCAGTGCGGCGCTGCATCACATCCGTCCGAAAGATGAGCTGCGCTGCTGCTGACATGCAGCTTCCGCCGGCGCCCGGCCTGCTTCCACGTGCCGCTGCATCATCTCGAAGGACCGCGTCGAAGTGCAGATTATGAATCAGTTTCCTGGAACGGAGCCCGGGATTCTGCATTTTCTGACAAGCTCCCAGGTGCTGCTGCTGCTGGTCAGTGGACCACACGCTGAAGGGCAGGAGGTTGGAGTACTGACCTCAGAAGGGTTTTGAAGACCTGTGTGAGCTGGGCAGGGGCGGGTACGAGGACCGGGGATGTCTGCACAGCCTTCGGGGTGTTTACTTCTCTGGTTGAGGGTTCATCCTGCCCCGCCTGCAGTCTGCAGTTGAGAAGCTGAAGGTTCAGAGAGTGGACATGGCTTTCCTAAGGTCATGCAACTCGTTAGTGACAGTTAGTGACTTCCAGCTGGGTGTTTCCATGACCTCAGCAGTGAGGTGCTGCAGCAAGAAGGGCTTTTTCTGCAGTGCTGCGGCCGGATCGGAGGGAAGATGGTTGCCCAGCGCAGCTTTCCACATCCGCTTTAGTCGTGCCAAACACAGAGCTTCGTTCTTCCTCCATAATTAGCATTATGCTGAGCCCATCTCTAATTAGCGGTTCCAAACAACATGACAAGCTCCAGTAACCAAACGTTGGGGCATAATTATATGCCAAAGAGATTGTACTTTTTAATTGAAATGCCTCAGCTACTTTTTAGATATTTGTAGCTGGAGAAGGCTGTTTGGATACTGAAGTTCAGCAAAGTGAGTCTGAAGTGATTCGTTGAAGCCAATAGGATTTTGTGACCTGCAACAACTACATTTAGGGTTTCTACAGATTGCTTTTGAAATGAGCTGGGCCGTAATTCCACGTGTTCAGCCCTGATAAAGAGGTTTCATTTTTGGAGATGTGGCTTTGTAATCCCAAATGTGTCTGACATTGTCAGTAGTAAAAGAGAAATTCACCATGTAGAGGATGTTCGTGAAAACTTCTAAAGAAAATGTCTTGGATTTTGCGATGAAATGAACGTCGGAAGCCCACACTGAAATTCAGGGACCTAGTTTTTACACTGCTGCCATGGTTACGCCATTTATTAGGTTTCTTATTTCTCAGATGAGAAATAGGAACTATATCTTCGCTTCTCAAACTGTGATACAGACTCAGCTTTTATTTCCAATCCAGGCAGGACCAATGTGTGCTAGATTCCCCGTAAGACCCATTGTGCCTTTAACGTCACAAGACCCTGAGTAAAGATAGTGGTCACTTTACCTCCCATCCCTGAGGGGCCAGATCAGTCTTGGAAACCAATCCTTTGTGACAGATTTTGTGTTATTCACCAGGTAGATTTTAAATGGCTTTGGAAATCTAGGTGCTACTCTGGTCAGAAATAGATTACCTTGTGTTTTGCATTTGCAAAAGCAATGGTATGGCGTTTTGCTCTCCTTCATGCCCATTTCTTTTCTTTTCTAGCTTATCAAATATGGGGTCATTAGCACTAGTATTTTGATTGAAGATCTCCTCAACTGGAATAACTTATACATTGCTGGACGACTCCAGAAACCGGTGAGCAAGTGTCTTATTGGTTGCCACAGTGAGCGATGTCTCTCCCCTCTGAACCTGACCCTGCTTTCGTCCTTGTGATTGCATTGAGATGGAGCTCCAAGAAACAGAAATGAGTTTCAGACCCCTTTTACTCACTATAGAATTCAGTGCCACACAATATCCAGGTATCACCCACACCGCTCCTGCCCACCTTCTAAAGAGACTCCAGTTGTCCGAATGCATCAGCCTCAGAGGCAGTAGCTGTAGATGGCAGGACCTCTAGAGGCAGAAGAGGTGCTCCGTGCCTCAGCGGAGCCTCTGTCAGCAGGACCCAGATCACCAGTCCGGGACGTAAGTGCCACAGTGTTTGTCCACTGATGTGTCCCAGCGGTGCCTGGCACACACAGTAAGCATTCAGCAGCCATTTGTCGAAGAAACCAGGTAGTCTTTCCGAGGGGAGTAGAGTCCAGTCCCCTTTCTTACTCTCCTCAGGCCAGTGGTGAGATCCTGTCGTCCAGTCCTTCCCACATTTGGGATTCTGCTAAAGGAGGCAATGGGGAGTAGGCTTCCCCCTGGGCACAGGAAAAAAATGGAAAGGACTTGAACTACTGACATGTGTTTACATATTACATTTCTTCTTTTTTGCAGATATGTAGCCTATTTTCTATGAAGGAGTCTTCTCGTAGTTTAAGAACCGTGCGAAATAGTCACAGTTGCTAATGTCACAGCCAGGAACAATTTTTGTGCTGCTAGAGGGTCTCAGGCTCCACAACAGGGTACATAGATTGTTCTCACATGTCTCCCATAAGAGTGACTCTGCTGCTCCCCTTTTTGTCAGTTATGGCAAAAATTAAAGATTTACACAACCTCAGCTCACTTGGTTGTATCGTAAGAGTCTTGATCTACACAGGCAGTCACAATTCCCTTGCCTTTTGCTTCTGAGCTTGGAGTTTAATGGTGTAGCTCATTGGAACATCCAGAAACCCTTTATCAGGGCAAAAGTTACATGGGTATGTCCATATATAAACATTTGCCAAGCTGTTCCCTTTAGACTCACGCATTTCACTAAAAACATTCTTTTTAAGTCCAGAAGCAATAGGCTTCCTGAAATAACTTCATATTTATGTTGATGAATTTCTCATTTCTAAGCTGGACAATTAGTAAGGATAATCCAGTAAAGCTGGGTAATCAGTAAAATAATTGAACAGATAGGTGTAGTTGAAAATTTGTAAATGTTTGTTTTCTTTCCAAGTTTTTTTTTTTNAATGTTTTTTTTTTTTCCAAGTTTTTTTTTTTTTTTTTTTTTTTTAATTTTCAAAATATATAGCCTGATGGAAAGAGTAATGAAAGTGGAATTAGACGCCTTGGGCCTTATTCATTCCTGCCCCTTACTAGCTGTTGATGTGGACTTGGGACACTTGTTTGATTTTTTTGAACCTCCGGTGATTTACCCGTAGGACGGAATAACAATACAGTACTTTCCCTGTCTACCTCACAAAGGCTTTGACAAGTGGAAGCAGAATGGAAGTGCTGGAAAGAGCCAGGAGTATTTTAGACTCAGGTCTAGGGCTTGGATCCCAGCTCTGACACTCCCCAGCTATGTGACCCTGCACCAGTGACTTAATTTCCCTGAGCCTTGGGACATCCTCATCTGTGGATGAGGCTGACAGACACCATCCTTAAAAGGCATTCGAGAAATGCCTAGATCTAAAATGCCCGGCACTTAGTAGATACTGAGGAAGTGGTCTTTCCTTTTTCTTTGTCCTTGCCGGTCTCAGTTATTTTGAGATACAGTGAGATATTGAATGAGAAAATGTTGTATTGTGCTCTGTACAATGCTTTGTGCTTAGAATATTTCCATTAAAAAAAAATAAGCTTTAGAAAATGAAACGCCATGAAATCTCAGAATTTAGGCACTGGAGATGACCTCAGATTTCATCTAAATGTCACATATCCTGGTAAAATAAAACCAACAACTCAAGACAAGTAGTAGCTGCTACACTCATCTTGATAAAGATGGCATTTCTCATCTAACTTGAAAAAAAAATGTTATCGAGAACGATGACTGTTCTTCAGGCTTATTAAGTTTCTAACTCAAGAAAATTAGGCTATCTTGGGAATCATTTGAAAGTGTTGTACATAACACTTGGCAAAAAATAAAAGCATAAATTATAAACGGGCAAATTAACTTACACCCATTAACAGCTTCCCTATCACATAGAAATCACTGCTAACCGGAGAATTCTTGGTGAGAACTATCTTTAAACCAATGATTTGTACCAGTAGGTGGCAGCAAATGGTAATCAGACTTGAACAAATCTGCTAAAGAGAAAGGGTTGCTAGTATTGTGGACAAAAAAATAATTGAAGCTCTTAGAATTGTGAGAATATGAGTGCGAATTCTTTGCTTTTATGTATTTTCAAAGAAGGAGTTACATTGTCTAAAGCTCTAAAGTTATCTTCCATATTGCAAATAGAACAGAATTTCTCAACTCAAGTGTTTAAAAGGAATATACAGAGGGTGTGTGGGAATTCACTATACTTACCAGTCAGTTTTGCTATGACTCTAAAACTGCTCTAAAAAATAAACTTTATTAATAATAATAAAAAAAGAAATATAGGAGCACCTGAGTGGCTGAGTCAGTTGAGTGTCTGGCTCTTGATTTTGGCTCAGGTCATGATCTCAGAGTTGTGGGATTGAGTCCCACAGCAGGGTCTATGTTGAGCATGGAGCCTGCTTAAGATTCTCTCTCTCTCTCTCTCTCTCTCTCTCTCTGTCTCTCCCTCCCTCCCTCCCTCCCTCTCACTCTGTCTCCTCCTTCTGGCTCCCTCTCCCTGGCTTGTGTGCTCCTGCTTGCTTGTTCTCTAAATAAATACATAAATAAAGAAATATATGAAATATAAAAAGATGGACATTTCTGGAAAAAATTTAATGTGAATTAAATTTCTATCATACTTTACCATTAACTTACCTCGTAATTGAGAAGGTGAGCTGTTTTTATTTCTAGTGCAGCTTTAAGTTTCTGAGTCATTTCCCAAGTCCTGTTTCTATGAAATATGAAATTTAAAGTATTTAACAGAATCTTCTGGCCAGTCCTATTTTAAGTCAAAAGAAGTTTAAAGTAAAATTAAGTAATTTCCCTAATTTATTTACCGTAAGTCTGGATTTTTGGGTATCTATGTATAGATAATTTGGCTTGTTTTAAATCATTCACATTGACGTACAATGGTATTTTGCTACCTTGCTAAGAGGATTTTAATTTATTTTAATGTATTCGTTGCAATATTTGTCTCTTATTTGCTAGTAACAGAGCTTTTTATAATGAATTATTGAGCTATAATTCACACATCATACAGTTCATCCATTTAAAGTGTATATAGTTCAGTGGTTTTTAGTATATTCATAGTTGTACAATTATCATCATATTGTAAATTTGTTGATTTGTTTTTTGCGGATAGAAAAATCCCAGTGGTATTAAAGATCCCTGAAAGAGAGTTGGAAAACCAGACTTACTGGTTTTGGCTCTGCCCAGCTGTGAGCGAATGTTTGCGTCCCTAGCCTTTGAAATGCAAAATTTGAGCCATTCATTTACTTATTCAAGAGACAACTAAGTTTTTTCCCTGTGGTTGCTAAAGGAATAAAAAAAAAAAATAACACCATATTTTTGACCCTGGAAAAGCCCACAGTTCAACAGGTATATAATAAGGTTTCAACTAGTTCCAATGTTCAGTGTTTCTTCTTAGTCCTCAAGCAGTAACCATTTAGAAAAATTCGCCTTTCTGGTCACTTGGGCTGGAAAACTTCTGTGGAAAGTGTCATTTGGTTGAGTATCTGAGCACTAGGTAGAGCTGTGTTCTTTGTGACTATAACTTCACTTTTTACAATTCAAGGACTGTCTCCCTGTGACCGTATTATAGAGCAGCATGTGACTCTTTTTTTTTTTCCTCTTTTGAAAGGTACTCACAAATCTCTCCGGAGTTGGGCTTTAGAAAGTCCCTTCAAGCGTTGCCCCTTCCTCTGTCCAGTAAAGACTTTCTCCTTGGCAGTGGAGCTAATGCTATCTGTGCAGTTCAGGTCGGGGCATTCCCAGTAAGATACAAACAGCTATTCACAAATCTAAGGGCTTTCTTTTTTTCCCAGGCCTCTCTGGCAGTGTCCCAAAAGTTCACTGGCTTTTCGCGCTGAACCACAAATAACAGTGCTGCCGAGCCAAGTCCCTGGGTCACCTTACACTGCAGAGCCCGACCAGCACAGGAGCGGTCTCCTGGATGGACAGTTTTCCTTTGAGGAAGGATGCCTTTATTTTTACTCTCTTAACCTTAAATAGCAAGCAGGCTGCTTTTCTACAACCTAAGTAGAACAGCTCTCTTAGAGAACAAGTGTATTGCTTTGACTAAGAACATTTTCCCCAAAGTTACTCTTTGCATCTGTGATTGGTGAGCATCTCAGAATAACCTCTGTTTTCACTGAGTTTCTGTAAAAGCCGCCAGAAAGAGAGGATGAAGAGTTACTGAGCAGGACCTGGTGAATGAGAATGAAGAGCAGGGCTTTGGAAGTAAGCCTGTGTCACAGGGTTGTAGAAAGAGCTCTGGATAAATTGGGACCTACGTCCTCTCTTGGGGTGCTTCTCAAGGGGAAGTCTTTTAACCGTCTGGGCCTCAGTCTCCCCATTAGTAAGATGAGGAGGTTCTCCTTCTAGATCCATGACCCTATACGGAATACAAAGTTTGTGAAAGTTATTCAGGAATAAACATGGGCGTTATTATAGCACCCTGACATTTCTTTTAATCATCTTTCAAGATAAGAAATTAACAAATACCCAAAAAAAAAAAAAAAAGTTAGCCAGAACAGATCCCTAACTGAATGCATGAGAATAATTCAAAATATTCAGAGCTGGATTTGCCAGCTGTAAGGGTGTTACCCTGATTTTTGCCATCGACTCATGATGCAACCTTGGGCAAGTCATGCTCCTGGGCTGCACCTTGGTTTTACTTTCTGCAGACGATTGCAATAATGCTAAACTCACCCAAGTGCCCCAAGGCTTAATTAAGGGCCATTAAGTGCTGTAATTACAAGGGAGGAGTTGGTAGTAGGGAATAAAGTGGCTTACCTACCGTTTGAGGGGTTTGGATGTTATAAATATTCCCTTAGAGACAAAGGTAGAGACAAAAGGTGAAAGATAGAAGTGAGGGTCTTAAGTTTATAAAATAGTTATGTTTTATAATATTGTTTTTCACACTTAAAAAAAGAAACTCTCTTTTGAGATAGACGTCCTTTTTCCTTGCCGTCCAGTAAAATTTCAGAGTTTCTCACAGTGTATGTCTTTTACGTGCCGTCTTAATTTTTCTCAGAAGTCATCTTTCTTTGACAAATAAAAGGTGACTTAAGCCCTGTTTTCTAGAATGGGGGAAGACTTGGTGACAGCATTACATGGTGTGCAGAAAGTGAATACGTTTCACATACATGAGAGTCTTTATTAGGGGCTTTTAGACCCCTTCCTTGTTTCGGAAACCAGTCAGAAGCAGCCTGATGGCTTATGGATCATGCCTGGAGGGCAAATAGGCACAGCCACTCCAGGGAGCCAGTTGGCACTTGTGCTTCTGAGTATGTACTGGAGAGCAGTGGTTCTCCAAATGTGGCTCCTGGACCAGCAGCATTAACGTTCCTGGGAACTTGTTAGAAATGGACATTTTCAGGCCTGACGCAGGCCCACTGAATCAGAAACTCTGGGGATGGACCTAGTAATATGCATTTTAACAAGCTCTCCCAAGTGATCCTGGTGCTTGCTAACCGTGAGAACCTGTGGCTCAGAGAAGCTCTTGCATTGCACCCCAAGAAAGAGACAGAAGGAAGCTACGGGTCCATATGCAGTCTCTTATTAATCTAACCAACAACTTGATCAATTTGATTGTTATTAACCCCATTTTACTGATAAGGGATTAGAGCCATAGTCACAGAGCCAGTAAGAGGTGGAGCTGGGTCTTGAACACATTTTCTTGACTACAGCGCAGTCTTCAAAACAGAGAATCTCAGAGCAGACTGGACCAATTTGTAGTTTCATGGACTTAGGGGAAGTCAGAGAGTAGCTTCTGGTGTGTATTTAGGAGAAAAATCCTTTTTATTGATCAAGGCACTCACTCATTCACTAGTACATGTGATAGTTTACATTTGTCCCTTCATTCAGTCTTTGAAACAATTCTTCGATGCACATTTATCTTCATTTTATAGATGAGGACTTAAGTTCAGAGAAGTTAAGTAATTTGCCCAAATTCACACAGCTAGTAAATCCTTAGACCCGAGCCAGTACCTATCCCCCAAACCCATGCTAATTTTCTTTCCTTTTTCCTTAGTGAAGTTCAAAATCAGTTCAAAATAAAGCATGAAGTGCTTAGGTTATACATGGATAAGAACAAAGGTGAGTTCTAAACAAAGGAGTAAAATGCCTTTGTCTACCATGAAATTAAGTAAAGAACACTGAGAGTATAAAATTGTAAATACAAAATTTCCCGAAGGACAGTCATTCCTTTTATACTGACTTCTGTTTCAAAACCCATAGAGTTTATTCATTTAAGAGAAATATTTCTTTTCTTTCTTGTGTCATGATATCTTTGGTTTAGCATAAAATGCAAGCCTCTGGGACTGCTTATTAGAATAACAATTATTTAGCCTCGACTGGCCTAATCTTCCAAGATCTTTAGGGCTAAGGGTTTGGGCCCCGTCCAGTGCATGTGTAAACCCGTAGCTTGAGCAATACGCTACTCCTGCAATTTTTCTTCCAAATGTTCTGCTTTTTTACAGGTGAAAATCATCGCAATGAATGAGAATGTTGCTCTTAGGTCAGCCCTCGATAAAAATCTGAAGAGCGCTGTGACCACGGCTTTCCTGATGCTCCCTGAAAGCTTTTCTGAAGAAGACCTCTTTATAGAGATTGCCGGACTCTCTTACTCAGGTTAGTGGATCTGCTGCTCACGTTTTCTGCAGGAAGATTTGTTGCGCAGACTAGCCTCGCACTCCTCACACTCCGCGGCCCCCTTCGTCCTGGGCCCTGTGGCTTCCTGTGCAGGTTACTTACCGCAGGAACCCCCCACGATGTGCCTCCTAGGTCTCTCCTCCTCCACATCTGCATATAGATCACCCCAGGGTCATCTTGCTGCTGCTATTACTGTTCATTTCATTTTGAAACAGTTTCAAACTGACAGGAGAGTTTCAGTGATAACACAAAAAACTCCCATCTACCCTTACCCCAGATTTGCCAGTTTTAATGTTTCACCACATTTGTGTTCTCATTCTCTTTGTACCAGGGGTTTTCTGACTCTGGTGTGCCTCAGAAGCCCCTGGAAGGCTTGTGAAAACAGACTCCTGGGCTTCCTCGCACACAGCGGCTTTGGTAGGTCTGGGGGTGGAGCCTAAGGATTTGTATTTCTAGAAAGTGGATGATGCCATCGCACCTCCGCGGTTCCCACTTGGAAAACCACTGCTCTCTCTGTACCTGCAAATACTGTGTTCTGTATTCTTTTTTTCCAACTATTTGAGGGTAGGTTATTCATATCCTGTCCCCATCAGGCCAAATACTTCAATATATGTTTCCCAAGAACAAGGACGTTCTCATACATAACCACAGTACGGTCACCAGATTCAGGAGGTTTATCACCGGTACAGCACTTATAGCAGATGACGATCCATAGTCCCTGTGTTATTGCTGGTCACAATGATGTCCTTTTTAGTGTCCCCCACTCCCCCCACTGCCTCAAGTACACGATCCAATCAAGGATCGTATTTATCAAGATGGCTTCTCTCTTTTATCTTTTAATCTGAAACACTTAGTCTTCGCTTGTCTTACATGACGTTCACATTTTGAAGTCTCAGGCCAGTGATGTGTGTGCCCTGTAAGCAGAGCTTTCTGTCTTCCAGGCCATCCATGGAGAGGCATCTGGAGATCATGTGTATATTCTGCTTCCTATCACACTTTCCCTCCCAGACTGAGCATTCATTGATGGTTCTTGCTCGAACCAGTCTTTACTATGATGGTTACAAAGTGGTGACTTTCCAGCCCCACCTCTCCTCACCCCATTAAGGAAGAGCTTTCCCTTCTTCCCCATTCATTACTTTATTTATAAATCTTAATGTCCTTCCCTTTCTCCTTAAACCAGTTGTGTTCCTCAGAGATGTCAAGGGCCCCTTCAGAGGGGAAGGGGAGAGCTGCGAAGATGAAGCCCCGGGCCCCTGACCCTAGCTGCAACCAGAGGGGAGCCCCCTTCCTGTTTAATGTAGTAAGGATCCACGTAAAACTTCATTTATCAGAAAGTACTCTGCTACTTTTAAAATAGTTTCAAAACCACTGTCTTAAATAAATATCTTCTTTCCCAGCTTTTAAGTGTGAGTCAAGAAACTATGCTCAAAACACTGCAGAAGCAGTTTACACATTTACTGAATCCCTATACAGATAAGATTTCATGGAAATTTGAGGCTGAAAGAGACCATTAAGGTCTGTCCTTCAGTCTTTTTTTTTCCCCGAAAGGCCGCTAGCAGGACTACAGCTACGCCTGCAATACTGGACAGAAAGGAAGTGACGTAAGCTCAGTCTTGGTAGCTTCCAGCTCCACGTGGCAGTGGCCCTGCCTTTCAGCAGAAAGCGGAGGGGCAGAGGCGGTGCAGGGGCAGTAGCGGCATGAATGGGCCTGCATACAACGTGTGGGCAGAGGGGGCCACCTTATTAGGGTGAGGCCCTCCCCATGCTCCCCTGTGAAGAAGGTTGGACCAGAACGTTTTATGAAGAGCTAACTTTGTGGGAGAACGATGCAGAGCCGATTTCTACTTTGCCCACACCGCCGCCCCTCTCCCATTCCCTCCCCCTGATCGACAGCAGCATAGCAGTAGCTGGAGCCTAGGAGCTCCCATACACTGTGAGCATTGACTAACGAAGTTTATCGAACGACATAACTGCCTGCACCTGTGAGCAGACTGTACGTTAGCGTTCAAGGACCAGGCGTCAGCCGACTTCTGCTTTGTCTCCTGGAGGGGCCGTGATGTATACTCCTGTATACTGTGACACAGGTACGGGGTGTTCAGTGAGTACTTGCTGACTCACAACAGTGTCATTCTCTGCTTTTGCTTCTTTCATAATGATTATGAAGGGCTGCTGGATGGCAGTGCCATACCAGACTCAGATAGGTGAGTGCGTGTAGGTAGGTGAGCAGTAGGTGGGTCGGGGGAAGTTAGATATGCAGAAAAGTCGGTCATTTATTCCATCATTGAAACCTCACACAACAACCCTGTTCAACAGCTATTTCTAGTGTGCCTTCCACGTGCCACACACTGCCCTGGGTCCTGGCTGTACCCTGGTGAGCATGACATGAGTGAGACTCCTCAGGGAGTTGCTGTTCTCTTAGGTATAGCCAGACAGTAAAGAAGCAGTATGGTCATTTCAGAGAACGGTAAGTGCAATGAAGAGAAGAAAATAAATCAGGACGAGGGCCGCCATTACCTTGGATGGTCAGGGAGGACCCTCTGAGGTAGTGATGTCTGCGCTCAGGTCTCATAGTGGCAGGGAGCTTGCCCTGGACTCCTGGGAGAAGGGCCGAGAGACAGAGAGAGAGCTGCTTCCTACCAAGCAGCTCCTCACCTTGGTGTGCCTGACTCGGCTTTCTCAGCTTCCGCTTTCTCCCATCTCTTACCTGGTCTCCTCTTGCTCTCTAACCATTATGTTATTTATTGTTTAGCCCAGATTTGGGTCTGAGAGTCTGCCCAAGGATCCCACATTACTCATTTCACTGAGGTTGGCTTCTTTTTACCGTAAAATGTAGGACACAACCTTGGTGCCTCTTCTCCAGAGGGAACTGAATCCAGCTCGGTGCGGTCCCTGGCTTAGGAGTGAGACGCTCCGCGAAGAGCACTTTATTCGGTTGTGTGGAGCTGGGGGCATATTTTTCCAGCAGGACATTACGTGATGGTTGTTCCTAAGCCTGGACACAGTACACTCAATGGTCACCTCCTCCATAATATAATGGAATTAGCATGAAATTGTGAGGGTAGGGAAGGATCTAGGCCCTGCAGGTAGAACCTTTCTCAGGTATGAGACCTGCTTCAGGCCATGTGCTGAAAGGCAAGCTTTTCCCCTGGCCTTTCCTAGACTTCTGGGAACCTATCCTTGAACTGATTGGATTCTTTTTTTTTTTTTTTAATGTTTTTATCTATTTGTGTGTGTGTGAGAGAGAGAGCGTGAGCAGGGGAGGGGCAAAGAGGGAGATACAGAATCCGAAGGAGCTCCAGGCTCTGAGCTGTCAGCACAGAGCCCGATGCGGGGCTCGAACCCATGAACCGTGAGATCATGACCTGAGCCGAAGTCAGACGCTGAACCGACTGAACCATCCAGTCGCCCTGAACTGATTGGATTCTAACCTCTGCAAACCATGTAACTCTCCCAAGCCCCCAGAATATTCCAAACTTCAAATTATCCACCAACCTCACTTTGATTTACAACGTTGACATTTATTTTGCACCATTTCCACGTGAGAGATAGTATGTTGTTCCTAACCTGCCCAGGTGGGCATTCCTCCTGGAAGGGGGCGGGGATGGGGAGACAGGAAACGTGTCTCTGTGAGTTACTGGGCAAGCTCCTGCCAGTAATTACGAGCAGAGACAAGGTCTGTCTGTATTACTAGTAGTAATAATAACCTCTTACGTTTTATATAGTATTTAAGGATCACTTTGCCTTGCGGGTCGGTATTGATGGCATGATTGTTGTAAATGATGGTGAGAAAGGAGTAGGTGGAAGATGAGAGGCTGCAAAATTGGGAAGGGGAAAGCTTTCTAATCCTTCAGTTATTCTTAGAAGTCAGCATTTAAGTAAACAGAAAAGGAAAACCAAATGAGCTTTAAAGGGTCACCTTGACCTTTCTCATGTAAGTACAAACTATTAAAGTGACTAATTTTACATAATGATCCCAGTTTAACATTTATCAAATGAATCAGCGTCCCATACCTCATGAAGAATTAAAGCTATAATTTCTGCTCTAAGGAACTTCACATTAATAAACACGCAGTCACGGTGAGTCAGTGATAGACTTAAAAACAACACGTAGAAAAGGCAGGGAGTGTGAAAGAACACGGCAAGTGCAGGGAAGAAGGAATAGATTGCTGTGACTGAAGTCCATGGCTCATAGCAAAAGAAAACAGCACTCATTATTATGTGCCAGGAAGAACTCTCAATATTTTTGATTGAATAACTAGTTTAACCTTCACAGTAACCCATTCCTTTGATTGTGTGCTGATTTATTGCCCCATTTTAAGATGAGAAAACTGAGACCCAAATCTGTCTAAGGTCATTTGTCTGGTAGGTTAGTAGGTAGTGGAGCTATAAGTTTATTGTATTTTTAATTTTTTTGATGTGTATATCTTGAGAGAGAGACCAAACAGGGGAGGGCCAGAGAGAGAGAGAGAGAGAGAGAGAGAATCCCAAGCAGGCTCCACACTGTCAGTGCAGAGCCCAACATGGGGCTTGAACTCACATACCCTGAGATCATGACCTGAGCCAAAATCAAGAATTAGATGCTTAGGGGCGCCTGGGTGGCTGGGTCAGTTAAGAATCTGACTTCAACTCAGGTCATAATCTCACAGTTCGTGAGTTTGAGCCCCGCTTCGAGCTCTGTGCTGACAGCTCAGAGCCTGGAGCCTGTTTCAGATTCTGTGTCTCCCTCTCTCTCTCTCTCTCTGCCCCTNCGTGGGTCAGATGCTTAACTGACTGAGCCACCCAGGCGCCCCTGGAGCTAGAATTTTAGCCCACCCTCTTCACCATTGAACTTCACAGCCTCTCGGGTATTTTGGAGAAGAGGTTCTTCCCTGGGCAGGCCAGGCCAGGCACTGGACACAAAGGCCAATGAAACTGGAATTTGACACCGTGTGCACCCCTAGGAGCCACGGGAGGTTTTGGGCTTTGCAAGAGGTGGGAGGTGCGTTGCCGTGGAAAGCTCATTTTGCCAGCACCGTGCAGGAGGCAGAGAGACTAAAACAGGAAAAAGTCTTACTCACTCAACAAATAATGCCCAGAGTCTCCTATGCCAAGCACTCTTTAAGCTCTGGGGATGAAAGAAGTAATGAAGGCAGGCATTGTCCCTGCCACTGTGGGGCTTTCATTCTAGTTGAAAAGTCAGTCAGCAAACACGTGGCAGCACCAGAGCCCGGCATGGAGGCGAATGTATACGTGTTACGTTAGTGTAACCAGGGGAGGCCTGGGGGAGGGACATCTGAACTGAGGACCACGGCTGAGGACCCATGAGGAGACCCCCTCACCCCCACCCCATGAGAGCCGTGCAGGCAGACGTGAGGATAGTTAGGACTGTGTCTGCCTTCGGCTGGCCGTGCATCCTCAGCCTCTGGGACGATGCTGGCGCACACAGTGGGTGCTCAGCACGTCTCTGTTGGGTGGACGGATGAGCCTGATGGTGATGAGGGCTCGAACTAGAGCAGCACCTCCGCCAAGTACACAAATTCAAGTCACGTCCTTAACCTCTTACATCGAGTGTCTTATTTTGTGTCTTATTTTGTATCTTGTTTTTTTCTTTTCTTCAACATTGTATTACTTCACGGAAGTCAGAATTAGTGAACTATTTAAAAGCTGGGGCTTGGGTGCCTGGGTGGCTCAGTTGGCTAAGCGACGGATTTGGGCTCAGGTCATGATCTTGCAGTTCGTGAGTTTGAGCCCAGCATCAGGCTCTGTGAGCCTGCTTCGGATTCTGTGTCTCCCTCACTCTCTCTGCCCCTCCCCTGCTCTTTCTCTGTCTCTCTGTCTTTCAAAAATAAATAAATGTTAAAACAAAAAAATTTAAAAGCTGGGGCTCTAGAGTCAGATGCCTGGATTCAAATCTCAGCTGCCCTCTGAACTTTTTGTCTTTGGGCAAGTTTCTTAGCTCCTTGTGACTCAGTTTCTTCATTTCTAAAGAAGGGTTATATATGGATTAAATTAAATCATACATGCAAAAGTGCTTAACAAGTGGCTGGCACACAGAAAATGCTCAGGTATTATTATCTTAGATGTGTGTATGTTTACTCTAACACGGCCACTTGAGGTTGTAGACAAAGGAAAGAGAAAGACGGCAGTCAGCCGTGAGTTTGAAGACTAGCTTTGTAGAAGTGCTTGAACCTTTCTGAGCCCATGTTCTTATCTGTAAAACAAAAATAACTGTTTTCTAATAAGGTTTTCAATGAGATAATATATATAAAAGCCCCCAACATCATACCTATTGATAGTTGGTGCTCAGAAAATGATTACTATTATTATTTATTACTGTTATCATGTATCATTGCTGGCCACATAAGTTTTTCTTAAGCTGAGACACCATTATTTGCTCATTCAGTGACAGATCAGTGATAGATGGACACTCAGGTTGGCCACATTTATCGTTTTATTAATGACACTGCTGTGAATCACTTTGGAGAAATTACTTTGTAGGGGAAGGGGGCAGAGAGGGCCATGAACTTCCTTGGAGATGTCCTCCAAAATGGAGTAATATTGTTAGTTATAAGAGTTACAAAACTTCTTACATGTTGACAAATAATGCCTGTCAAAATTTGGAGGCATTAGAGTTCACTTAGGTCTGGTGAATTATTTGGCCCGTTCCTGTCCTTAAGAGTGAAAAACACAATTAAGCACACTTGTGTAAGAAAGAGAATGGGTTCCTTTCAACGTTAGATTGTCTGAACTCAGGCTCAGCTACTTCTAGGAATAAGACAAAGCGAGGAATTTACCAGCTGAGTGATTCTTGGAGGAAGAAAAATCAGTAATGGGTGCCAGCCCTCTAAAGTGTGAGTAAACATCCTTATTTCTGGACCCTGGTTAAAGCCAATGAAGAAACTTTCTCTGGAGTGATAGCTATTAAGATTTATGCTATGAGAGTCGCACCATCTGAAACCTTGCAAGCAGTGTCACTGGATAGCTTGCATATGGGAGATTGACTATTTCAGTAATTTGGAAGCATATTTTTCTCTACTTGCCAAGCTTGAGTTTTTGCTGAAGCCTCAGTTGGAACTTTGTGCTTAGTCACTTGTTAATTTCTCAAAGTGCAGTTCTCCAGAAGGAATATTAATTGTCAATAATGCCTTATGTTTATGGATTACTTACTGTGTGTCAGATATTAGTCTAAGTGTTTTACATGTATTAACTCATTTAATCCCCGAATCTTATAAACTAGCTACTATCATTGCTTCCATCTTACATTTGAGGATACTGAAGCCCAGAGAAGCTAAGTAGCTTGTAAGCTTGGGTTTAAACAAAGGTCGTCTGGTTCTAGAACCTTTGCTCTTCTACAAAGGGTCTGTGGTGGCGGGTGTGATTCCTGGTTCATAGCTGGGACAGCCTTCCCCCAGGCCTCAGGGCCCTGAGTGTACCTCCCCTCCCTCCATCCCCCCCCCCCAACACTTTGTCATCTTCCTCTGCTTGTGTTCTCTTCATAGCACTTCCTATTGTCTGAAATATTGGTTATTTTATTCATTTGTTGGTTTGTCTTTGGTCTGTGTTCCACTATTAGAATGTACAGGGCAGAAATGTTTGTCTTTTTTTGCTCACTCTACCCCATGCTTACGGTGGTGCCTGACACGTACTGGGTGAATGAACAGATGAGTGGCTGTCATATTGGTCCCTTCCTGGATCAATATCGTAAACCCCATTCCTCCTGTCCCTTACTATACTCGTCCATTTTGTGTTCTCTAAAGCATGGAAAAGAAGGGTGATTCAAATATTTGTCACCAAGTGCATCAGCTGTTTATTCTTATCTCCTTCTCTTCCACATTATGCGTTAGTGCGATATGATGTCTTTTCTGCAACCATGGAGATATTTGGGGAGTTGCGTTTTGAGTGGTGTGCTAGACCGCTTTCTAGTAATGCTGCCTTAGTCATCTGTGTTCAAATAGGTATTGTTTTGTATACACGCAAAAGAATGAAGTTGGACCCCTAACTCATACTATGCACAAAATTAGTTCAAAATGGATCATGGAAATAAGAGCTAAATGTAAGAGCTAAAACTATAAAGGTCTTAGCAGAGTGGCTTTGGGTTAGGCAGTGGTTTCTTAGATATACACCAAAAGCACCAACAACAAAGAAAAAATAGATAAAATGGTAAAACTTTATGAAAATTAAACTTTCATGCTGCAAACAGTACCCTCAAGAAAGTACAAAGGCAGGCAACAAAATGGGAGAAGAGATTTACAAATCATACATCTGATAAGAGTAGTACCAGAAAGTATACAAATAACAAGTAAGCGCATGAAAAGATGTTCAGCATCATTAGTCGTTAGAGAAATGCAGTTAACACCACAGACACAGTGCTTCCTACAATGGCTAGAATAAAAAAGAGTAAGTGTTGATGAGGATGTGGAGAAATTGAAACTCTCATGCATTGTTGGTGGGATTATAAAATGGTGCAGCTGCTTTGGAAAAACAGTTTGGCAGTTCCTGAAAATTAAACATAGTTACCATATAGCCCAGAAATTCCACTCTTAAGTATCCACCCAAGAGAAATGAGAACACATATCCTCACGAAAACTTGTACACAAATGTTCATAGCAGCATTATTCAAAATAAATAGCCCAAAAGTAGAAACAACCCAAATGTCCCTCAGGTGAGGAGTGGATAAAAAAATGTGGTGCATCCATCTAGTAGACCATCATTTAGCCATGAACAGGAATGAGTTACATGCTACAACATGATAAACTTTGAAAGCATAACAGTACATCATAAAAGATCATTTATTGTACAATCCCATTTACATAAAATGTCCAGAATGGGCAAATGTGTACATAGAAAAAGTAGATTAGTGTTTATCTGGGGCTGGGGATGGAAGGGTGGAGGGAGACAGAGAGTGGCTGAAAATGGATACGGGGTTTCTTTTAGGGAGGCCAAAATGTTCTAAAATTCATTGGCTACATAACCCTCTCATATATCCTAAAAATACTTAAAACATGGAATTGTATGTTTTACATGTGCGAATTGTATGGTATGTGAATTACATCTCAAAAAAGCTGTTCAAAAAATATTATTCTGCCATATCAGCATCCAGTTTGGGCTACTGTTCTTAAACACCACCACATAAGAAATTCTACTTGTGTAACCCTCACTGAAATGATCTGTTTCCATAGCACTTCCTGCCTCAAATAGTACGTATATGTTTATAGCTCTGATGTCTGGCCCAGCTCCTGGTACTTACTAGCCACCCAAATAGTTATTGAACTGAAAAAATGGCAGTGTTGCAGTTAGTTTAAGAGGGAAAAATTAGCCAGTTATTATCTTCAAGGACTCAGGGCCTCCTCTGCCCTCTCTCCTTTCCCGTCCTGTGTGCATATCATAGCAACAGTAACTGTCTGCTTTCCCATTTACAAAGCATCCTCTACTGCCTTAGCTCATTTAAATCTCAAAACAACTTTGTGGGGTGCCTGGGTGGCTCAGTAGGTTGAGGGTCCGCCTCTTGATTTCAGCTCAGGTCCTGATCCCAGGGCTGTGAGATCGAACCCCGTGTCAGGCTCTGTGGTGAGCATGGATCCTGCTTGGGATTCTCTTTCTCTCTCCCCCCACTTGCACATTCTCTTTCTCTCTGTCTCCTCTCTCTCCTACTCTCTCTCAGATTAAAAAAAATAATAATAAGAACAACCTTGTGAGGTCAGTATGATTGTCACAGCCACTTTACAGAGAAGAAACCGACTCAAAAAGGTNTTCATTCCCAGTCTCCCCCCTCCCCCCCGCCCCCAGACCCTGCCAGACTGCTCGGTGCAGCCCCTCACATCCCTACATTCATAATGAGGCCCCTGACCCCTGGGAGCATGCTAGAATCACAAAGCAGGCCGACTACACACGGTTCACCGGTCTCTGGGTTTGTTTCATTTCAAAGTCGAAGAGAAATGACCCTTTTGGTTACCCGTGGTTGTGAGCCTGGCATTTCTCTGGCTGGAGCGGTCAAGATTTAAACTTAGCAGTCAAGGTGTAAAATAAATAAAAGTCAGCAGTCGGTTTTTCTCAATCCCTGGGTTTTGTTGCAAACATCTCTGGAGGTAAGAAAACATGATTCTTAGGATCAAAGTGCCAGTTCATGCCATGCCCACAACTCCATTCCTGTTGCTCTGAAGAAGCGGGTCGTAAGCCCATTTGCTTCCTCTGCCCTGCAGACAACCTAGTTGTGCGGCCCGGCAGCCAGAGAAATCCAGTTCAGCGGACACTTACCGACGTGCCTTCCCTGTGCCCGGCGGCACACAAGAAGCTGGCGGTGCGGGGGGATGAGGCCCAGCCCTCGTTCTCTGAGAGCCCCTCGTATCTTCCAGGTCTTTCCTTTAATCATGACACGCCGTTGTTCTTTGGGGGGAGGATTTGGATTAGTCGGCTTTTACATTTTAGTAAAATACAGCCACTCTCTAAGAAAATTACTGTCTAAAATACAAGAACACTTCATTGAATGTACAAAAAGAGAAGAAATGACTCAGATGTTTAGAACTCAACAGTGGTGCACACTGATCTTTCACTTCAGAGCCAGCCAGGTTGGATTCAGAGTTGGAGGACCTTTTATCCCTTCAAAGATTGACAGAATCCATTTATAGACTCTAAATACAAGCAGGAGGACTCACACAAAGGAAAGATGACCCAGCTGCCCCTCCATTCACATTTGCCAAGTCCGCACGTCCGCATCCCATGCATCTATTTAAAAATGCTAGAAGTAGTGTGCCAGCATTATAGAAGTGAGGGAAATGGAGGAAAATTTCAAAGTAGAGTACCACTAGTCCCCTGAAATGTCACCTAAAATGTCACCACGCTGATACTGAGGGGTGGCTGGACCTTTGCACCTCAGTCTCCTCATCCGTAAATTTGGGAATACTTAGTAGCTTCTTCAGGAGGCTTTGCCAGGACTAAACAAAGTTAACAGTACAATGCACACACATACCACAAAAAGCCCACAATAAATGTGTACTTATTAGAGCAAAAAGAACAGTTTTCTGTAATCTTTTCGTCTTGCTTTTCCTGTTTGTTTTTTTACACAAAGTTTTCTTGTACTTTTGTGTCTTAGTTTCTTGCTTATTATTATATGATCATTTTCCATGTCGCTGTGTGTGATTACTGTAATTTTTTAATGGCCGCACACTTGTGTGGTAGCGTGTGGGTGTGCCGCTGTAATTTATCCATTTCCCTGCTGTTAGACGTTTGGGCTGCTCCCAGCGTTTTGGTATTATAAATAGCACCTCGGTGCACAGTTGTATATATGTAGCATTTTCACTTACTGGGAAATCTCAGGCAGGTGACTCCAGCTCTGTCTGTGTTGCCCTGATGCTGACTGGGGACAGAATAGAATCTACCTGATAGGGTAGGGGTGGACAGATTGACGTGGTAATACAGCAAAGCACTTGCAACAGGGCCTGGCACGTACCAGATGCTCAGCGAACATTACCACCTCACCGCTGTCTGGGTCTGTTTCTTCAGGCTCGCTCTCCAGAGATGGGGCTGTTCATTCCCTGCTTTCCGAAGGACTTTACCAGTTAATGAAGTCGACAATATATGAAAGGTTCGATTTCTCTACACAATCTCTGCCAGTCATCCCAAGATTTAACTATGTAACTCTCTTTCCCTTTAAAACAATAGTGGAAAAAAATAAGTTTGTTCATATTTGGGCAGCCCGTTATGGCCGGAACTCACTTCTGCTCACTGCCTTGAACAGACCTCATTCACAAAGATTGGGGTCCAGAGGCTGTTTCTCAGTCTGTTTTCATGAAGCTGGCAGTCCCCTGCGGCTTTCTGTAAAATCATAGCATAAATTGGTCCTCGGAAGCTTCAAAACCCATACATTTTACTCCTTACTGAAGTACCTACTATTGGGCATCTTTATTTTTTTTCCCAAAACAAAGCAAAAGTTTGCTCTAGTAATACCTGTTGTGGTCCATGAGAATTTCAGTGATCCCTCCTCTCCTGTCCGCCCAGAGGAAACGGACTAGCAAGGTTAACCGTATGTCTGGGTTTGCCCAGTTTTTACTTATCCTAGTATAATTATTCATCATGCCCCCTTCACTCTCAGAAGCGACCTCATTTGGATGATGAATTACATTGTCACGTCTCCCCTGGGAATTAATTCCTCAGCCGCTGGGGCATCTCCCTACACTTGCTACCTCATTTGCACGGACGACTTTCTCCCCCTCTCCAACAGAAGTTTCGGCCCCAGTGCTTTCGCCAAGCTTCACCTGGGAGGCCCTCACATGTGCCCAGCCTGTTTTGAATGCAAGCTAGCCCAGTAGGCATTCCCTCAAGTTCTCACATTGTATCATCTTTTTCCCCCTCCCTGTATCTTGCTGATAATTGTCAATGGCATAGGCAGGCAAGGGCACTTAAATTTGTGTCAAAAGTGGCTCTTTGTCCTTCAGAACTGTATATTCTGCAGCTCAATTCCCATCAGCAAATGTAAGGGACATTCCTCATTCCTCACCACTCACAACTTAAAAAAAATGATAGATACCTGCTTTCAAGAAGTTCATCTTAAATGTAAACCTCTTCTTACTAGGACTTTTAACACCCACTGCTCTTGCCCCTTATCAAATATAAGGTTCTTTTATATTCATCAGGTCTCTCAAAGGCACTCAACGCAAACACAGCAAAGAGGTTCAAGCTGAGTGAGCGATAGCGAGTAGCAAGGACGCATCTAAGGTGACGGGACCCTGAGCTCCATGGTTGGTCCCGGGCAGGTCTGTTCACAGGATGGGCCATCATAAGTACGGGCCTTCTGCACTAGGAAAACAGAAACCAAAGTCCGCTCCTCAGTGACGATTACCTTTTGCACTTAGGTAACTGTACTTTCACCGGCATAAAGGGCTTTACGATTTGGAGGCCCCCTTTTCCCCGAGAACAAGTGTCCGCATTCCTCGGGGAAGGTGTTGGCGGCGCGAAGGAGGAACGGCAAGTGTATTGAATGTGGGATGCTGCTCTCTCGAGCTAGCGCAAGGTGAATGTTGGCGCCGTAGTCGTGGGTCGCCTCAAGGAAATCTGTTTCTCCATTTGTTTTAACCAGGCGACTTTCGGATGGTGGTTGGAGAGGATAAGACAAAAGTGTTGAATATCGTGAAGCCCAACATAGCCCACTTCCGCGAGCTCTACGACAGCACGCTGCAGGAGAACCCCCAGGTGGTGTATAAAGTCCAGCAAGGCCGACTGGAGGTAAACCCACCCCCGCGATAATTTACATGGCTTCTAAGGCAAGAGCTATTTTAAGGGGAAGAAATAAGGGTTAGAACAGTATGACTCCTGTGATAACATTTGCAGTTTAAAAAAGTTTCATATGTAAACATACTCTTCAGTGTACTTGGAATAATGCTAAAAAGTAACCCAAGAGACCAGTAGTGAGAGGCCACCTTTGGGGAAGGGAACCGGAACCGACTTGGTAGAAGGACTGTCTTCACCAGGTGTATCTTTTTTGCCGTTTGAAATTCTTAGTATGCATACTAATTACCAATCAAAAATGAGTGAAAATAAACTCTCGGATTTGCTTTCTTTTCGTCTCCAATCCCATTTGTGTCCCAGGATGTAACCTTACTGACAGTTTGGCATATATTCTCCCAGATCTTTTATTTATTTTTTTATTTATTTGTACGTATACACATGTATGAGGAAGTTTGGTCTTTGGTTTTGTTTTATATAAATGGACTCTTACACATATTATTCTGATGCTTATTTTTCCCCACTTGTTATGTTTATTATGTCTGGAACTTCCCTCTTAATGTATCACATAAAACTTTCTTTTAGCGTATCTTTAAAAATTATATTAGTAAATATTTGAAAATAATTATTAAAGAGCTTTTCCTTTGACGAGAGTAATTTGGATTTGATTTTTTTAANGGAATCCCAAGCAGGGTCCAGGCTCTGAGCTATCAGCACAGAGCCTGATGCGGGGCTCAAACCCACAGAAGTGAGATCATGACCTGAGCCAAAGTCGGAGGTTCAACCTACTGAGCCACCCAGGTGCCCCTGTATTTTACTTTTTTAAATGCTCTTCCTCTTCCAAATAAAAGGAGCACCTAATAAAGTTTTTTTTTTAATTTTTACTTTTCTCAAAGTAATGCATGCATGTGGGTTTTTTAAAAGCCTATTTATTTTGAGAGAGAGAGAGGGCAGGAGGAGCAGTGAGAAAGGGAGAGAAAGAATCCCAAGCTGGCTGTGCACTGGCAGCGCAGAGCCTGATGCAGGGGTCAAGCTCACAAACTGTGAGATTATGACCTGAGCTGAAACCAAGAGTGGACAATTAAGCAACTGAGCCACCCAAGTGCCCCAACATGCACGTGGTTTAAAAACCAAGTGGCACCTCACAGTTTATAACAGAAAGTAGAGGCTCCCTACTGTGTACCTTCCTACTCTTCAGTGCTGCTTCCCAGAGGTGAGCTTCCATCCGGCTAGGAGGCCCGTGTTTCCCTCCGTGTCTCTAAACAATATGATCTGACTGTTATTTCTTGATTTTTTTTCTCTTTTATACTTGATTTTTGTCACCCGTCTATGAGACAAAAGGATTTTTTTACTCTCTTATGCCTCTCCCATCAACGTGCATTCACGCATGTGTGTGCACACACCCCCCCACACACACACTTCCCTTCCTGCCTCACTTCCTCTTGCTTCACGTATAGTTATTTCATAATTTTTGGTTAGGTTAATATTCAATATTTACTCTAGTATGACAACTTACTTTTCTTCATTGCTGAGGTATAAACTATGAAACTTCCTTTCCTGAACAAATTTGTTTTTCTCGGAGTTAATAATTGTCTCATTTTCTTCATTTGCTTGGTTTTCTTTGTACCTATCACTAATCCATACCGTCTTACAAATCTTTTAGTCTTTCCCCTTACAGGCAAACATTGGATATTTTCTGTTTCTTTTTTTTCTTGGGGACACTTCTTCCTGGAGCCCCGTGTGCCCTGTTTTTTTCTGTACTGGTTGTTTTCTAGGCTTGCTGCACAGCTCTTCTCCTGGACCTTCTTTTTGTTATTTCCCTGGGGAGTTTTCCTGCCTCTCTTCTTGGGTAATTTTTTTTATTTTCTGCATCTTTTATCTTCCTCTTTCATGGTAACACTTTAATTTTGGTGAAGTATACCTTTTAGTTCTAATGTCAGTTGCGAGGAAGGTAGATTTTTTGAGATCATGTACATCTGAAAATTCTACCTGTGCACTGACTGATGGGCTACCTATCACATTCTAGGTTGGAAATAATTTTCCCTCAGACTTTTTAAGTCGTAGCTTCACTTCTTCTAGTTTCTAAGTGTTGTATTAAAAAGTTCAGTGACAGGGGTGCCTTGGTGGCTCAGTTAACGTCCAACTCTGATTTCAGTTTAGGTCATGATCTCATGGTTTGTGGGATCAAGCCGCACATCATGGGATTCTCTCCCTCTCTTTCTACCCTTGCCCTGCTCATGTGTGTGTGCTCTCTCCCCTCTCCCTCTCAAAAATAAATCAATAAACTTAAAAAAAAAAAAAAAATAGTCCAGTGACATTCAGTTTGCCTATCCTTTAGATGTGACCTTTTTAGCTCTTGGACAGTGTTTAAGATCTTTTCCTTTTTTCTGATATTCTTAAATTTCATGGTGGTTTGTCTTTATATACAGGTTTTTCACCACTATTCTGGTACTTCATGAGCCTTTTCAGTCTGGAAATTCATGAGCTCCAGTTCTAGGAAACTTTATTATTTCTATAATTTTCTTCCTACCCATTTTCTTACTTTGCTCTTTCTGGAATTCCTGTTGGCTGGATGTCAGACCTCCTGGTTTGATCTTTTTTTATTTCTCTTTTCTCCTTCCTATTTCTTTGGAGGTTTTGTTCTGCTTTCCAGAAGGAATTTTCAAATTGGTCTTCTAGCACTCCTACTGAATTTTTCATTTCCTCTGAATGTTCTTTCTTCCTTATAGCATCCTGTTCTTGTTTTACAAATGCATTAGCCTTCCTCGGCCCTTTAGTGGTCTTCATTATAATTTTTGAAGTTTTCTCTTTCTTCCTATGTTGTCTCTATTTCTCTTAGATACGTTTTTCTTTTGATTCACTCTTGTCTGGTGTTAGCTTTCCTCAAATGTTTGGGTATCCTTTGTGGACTGTTTTTAAAAAGCGAGGCACTTTTCAAAAATGCAGGCTGGAAGTTCTTTGTGATGGACAGGGCTCGTCAGCTATGGGCTTCACTGTTGGGTCGTGGGGCAAGGACCTCCCTGTTTCACTGAAGGACCCCAAGTGTCAGTATCTGTAGGATTTCTCCAAAGGGACATCATCTACTCCCTGGTTCAGGATCAGGAAGGATAGCATGCCTACCTGACAACTCTCGGGAAACTTTTGGGAAACTGAGCGGGGGGAAAGGGCTGGGAATTTTCTGTAACTATGAAGATAAACGTTTCCAAATTCCTCCCTATGGCCTCTGAAAGTCTGCGTCATGTAAGCTCTCATTGTTCTCTTAGCCTGGAGAAACTTACGAGGGTAAGATGAATTACAATTCCCAGGCTGCACCTGGTGTGAGGCTGTAACTGACACCCACCTGCTCCTTCAGTTACTACCCATTCCAAACTCCCCTCACCCTCATCTAGCATTTGTGCTGGGCTAGACTTGGTGGCCCAGACTGTCATCCTCGAGGGGCCCGAGACCCAGTTACCACGCCCATCTCTGGCTATGGTTGCTGCCCTTTGCATCCACCCCCCAAATTGGGCAAGCGATGCTGAGAGATTGTACCAGCAGCCCTACCCCTGATGATCAGCACCAGTTACTTCTGCCAGTACGGTGACTCCTTTCTGTGTCTGCTGGACTTTGGCATGGGATCTGAAGGCAGTAGGTGGCGGTCCTAGCTTTAATTTTAAAGCCCTAAAGTTGTGGAGATGGGAAGCACATATTTCCCTAGTGGGCCGCTGGGAATGATGGTAAGCAAGGCTATCTCTTACACCCTTTGGTTCCCAGGCCTGTGTGTTCCGCCAGATGGGAACAGAGCACTATAGAGGGGGCATTAATTTAGGACGCCTACTGCACCCCTCATTCTCACAGAGTATCATCGCCAAGCGGCTGCCTCAGCTGTTCTTCATTGTTCTGTCGTGGAATTCCTTAACAGTGGCACCACTGGCATTTTAGGCTGGATGATCCTTTGCTATGTGGGCCCCAGATTTCCCCTTATTAGAACTTAGAACTGTTCTGTCAGGCTGGCAGCTTTGGTGCGGTGTATGGTAGGAAGAGGGAGACAGGGTCCTGTGGCACTGCTGTATCTTTGTACCTCTTGTGCTCTGATGCTACACAGTACAACCGTGCTGGGGAAGCAAGCATTCTGTAAGCCCTGGAGTGGTCCTGGCTAGGCCCTGCATGCAGGAAGGGCAAACTCATACTCAGAATATATGTGTTACTTCCAGTTGAGATGAACTGCTGCCCCTTCCCAGGCGGAAGGGGTTCAATGTAGTCAGCTTCCTCCAAGTGGCTGGTTATTCTCAAGAGACGGTCCTATTAACAGGATCTCAGTGTTGGCTTCTGTCACTGTCAGGATGGAGTTTGAACAGCAGCAGTAGCTAAGTCGGCCCTGGACCTAGGCAGAGCCTCTGTCCCTGTCACCATGGCTACTCCTTCAAGGAGCCAGATGCCAGCCCTGGGATGACAGAGGCTATTGAATCAACTGGCTGAATTGTTCTTTTGGTTATTGTTAATTCTTTTGCGAAGGATGCTCAGGTGGACATTAACATACAATACAGAGATCTTCACACCTTGTGCCCACCTCCAGTTGGTCCATCCACAGGCCTCTTCTCCCCAGTTTTTTGTCTTAGGTCTTCCAGTCTTTTTCCTTCCAGGTGCAACCAGCGAACCATGCTTCACTCCCCACGAGTCTTTGTATATGTCACCTGCGGCTGCTTTCCCATGTTAACTAGATGACCAGCTACACTCCCTGAAGCATAGCCATGTGGGAAGATTTTCCCCCATTAATGTCTTCCAGGGCCATCCCTGAGTGGGGCTGTCGTGCATCATCATAGCTTGTCCGTACCAAGCCAAATCATCCATGAAGCAAGCTCATCCTTTATCTTCCTCCAAGAGCCAGTCACAAGGGCCCTCCATTTAGCCATAGGCATGGACCAGTGGGGAAATAGCATGGAATGCACTGGTACAGCTGTGCTGTACTATACCCAGTACAGCTGTACACGATTGTACCAGTGCGTAGTAGATATTATGGGGGCTTAGGTGCCCTGTTTTGTGCAGCTTACTGCCTCTGGCCTTCCTGTCCAGTGCTTGTGTACCTCTTCCATCTCCAGGGCATTACTGTTGAGCCTGCCTGACCATAAGACTTGATGGATATGGGAGATTCCAGCTCGCAGTGGGCAGTTCTTGATGCATTGTGACTTGATGACCCAAGGTTAGAAGCCCCATCTCTCCATCTCTCCGTCTTGTATGTAAGAGCCGATTTCAAATGGTGTGTGGTTCCTCGCTGCGGGTGGTACGGCCTTGCCCCAGAACCCTAGCAGTCTACCTCGTGATTCTCCTATGGGAGCCCACCACAAGCTTCCTGTGGCTTCTTTTTGTATTGATGATGCCCTTCATATAATAGACTTTACAGGGTTGTATGGTCCAAGGGCTGGGCTGCTCGCACTGCTGCCTGGATCTGCTATAGAGGTCTTTTCTGCTCTGAGCCTCACAAACCTGGAATCCTTTTATATCACTTGGGAAACGGGTCTGAACATTACACCTAAGTGTGGAATATGCTGCCTGCAAGACCTGAAGGGCCTACCAGGCAGCATGCTTCATTCTCAGCAGTGAGAGGTGCGAGACATGAGAAGTTGATCTTAACTTTGGAGAGAATGTCCCAGCATGCTTCAGACCGCTTAACCCCTGAACACTTCACTGATGTGTTAGGCTCCCGAGACTTCTACCCTCTGGAGTCTGTGTATCTACCAAGGACTTCATGTACTTGCCTCTTGTTGTTTACCAGGTAACAGTAGCAACATACCATTGATGGAGTGGACCAGCATGAGATTATACAGAATGGCCAGCTAGTCTGGGTTTCTTGGGCTGTCTTATGACAGAGGATGGGCGAGTTACCATAGCCCTGAGGCAAACCATAAGAGATACTGTTGTCTGTCTCATGAATTGAGCTGCTTCTGATCCAACTTCCCAATAAGAATGGAAAAGAATGCATTCCCCAGGTCTTGGCCCCATCCAGATGCCTGCAGTTCTGTTGACTTGCCCTAGCCGACTCCCCACATCCAGCACAGGAGAGTGACAGGGGCTCTGCTTGGTTGGTAGTCTGCTGTAATCTTCCAGAACCCATTTGGCTTCTGTGAGGGCCAGACTTAATGGAAATATGATGGAGACCATTAGCCTTTGTATTAGGGTTCTCCAACAAAACAGAGCCAGTATGGGAGAGAGAGAGAGCCAGCATGGGGGAGAGAGAGAGAGAGAGGGAGAAAGAGAGAAAGGGAGAGAGAGAAGGAGGGGAGGAGGGAGGGAGATTTTAAGAAATTAAATTGTGGAGGCTGTCAAGTTTGAAATTTTCAGTGAAAAGTAGTTTAAAATCTGAGGGCAGTCTGGAGACAGAATTCCTTCTTCCTCAGGAGACTTTAGTCTTTTTTCATAAGGCCTTTGGCTGATTAGATGAGGCCCACCTGCATTCTAGAGGGTAGTCTGCTTTACTAAGTCTGCTGACTTCAATGTTAACTACATCTTAAAAAATATTTATAATAACTTCTAGACCAAGTTGGACCAAGCAACTGAGCACTATAGCCAAGCCCAAGTGACACAAAATTAAACATCACACCCTTGCATCTTTTAGGTTTACACATAGCACTAATCTCAGCCTTTCCTCCCGAGATTTGTTGGGTTTTTTAAATTACTCTTTTGGATAAGAGATGAAAATGGCAGCTTCAGAGGCTTCCACTTGCCTTCCATACTGCGACAGCTCCCGAATGCCATCATGGAGTATGCTTCTTAGGACTGTTCCTGGTACCTATTGGTAGGATGGGGATTGAGTGGGTCTGAGACAAGCCCTCATCTGATCCTGTGGTGGCGTTGTCGAAGCTCGCTGACCCTGGTTATCACGGCCTGGGGAAGAGAAGCCAGGCCTTTGTACTCCTTCACCTTCCCGTATTGGGATCCACCAGCTCCCTTTGGCTGAAGACAAGTCTGGGAGGGACTCTAAGAGAAGGATCCAGCCAGCTTTCCCAGCAGCTGGGGGACTGAGTACCTCGGCCCTTAAGCCAACATCCAGTATCATATGACCTCATTTGCTTTCTTAAGATGTCAGTTTTATTGAGATATAATTCATATACCATAAATTCAGTGGTTTTTAGTGTATTTACAGAGTTGTGCAACAGTTGCTACAATCTAATTTTACAACATTTCCATCAGTCCGAAAGCATACCCATTAGCAGTCCCTAGCTCCTCCTCCCCTCAGGCAGCCCCTAATCTGTTTTCCAGGTCTATGGATTTGTGCTGGACACTTCGCATAAATGGAATCATACAGTATGTGGTCTTTTCCATATCTGCCTTTAGAATGCAGTTTGATCGCTTCTCGGCCTTTTGGCTAAGATCACGTGTAGTATCTGTTCTCAGTTTACAATGCAGTTTGACTCCCACAGTTTAACTCAGTGCTTTCACTTCCATGTTTTAATGAGACTCTAAGAGTAAGGTTAATTACACAGAATTTAGCAATTTATTTGAACATGTCACCTAATATTTTGTCTTTCAACAAACACATGTGTGTAAGCAGAAATTCCAGTGCATTCTTTTCCTCAAGAGAAAGCTGTGGCAAATGCTAGTTTTTAATTGCTCATATTACTCAAGCCATTTAGGCATCTCTAAAGTTGCTGAAAGCTTCATAGATAAAGCCTTACAGAAATATAAGGTCCTTTTGAGTAATCTCAATTCTTAGCCCCAAAATGTGAGTCTCTAAATATTTCTAGCAAGTTTACAGAAATATCCACATTTTTTTGTCCTTTAAGCAAAACTAAATAGAGGTCAAATCCTGTGAATTTAGAACCATCTTAATGATGAATATGAAATATTCAGTTTAAGTAAACCTGAATATTTTTACTGGAGCCATGAAATGATAGCATTTTCTTCTTCTTTGCATTAATTTCATAGAAAGCTAGAAAATCCAGGCATTAATACTCAATAAATACTTGCTGAATGAAAAAGTGAGAGAATGAGTGAATTCTAATTAAGAAAGTTAGTCATATCTGGAAAATCTGAATCAAAAATTGAATACATTTGTCTAGTTTTTTTCTCACTGTTCTTTTAGTCAAAGTGAAAACCTAAACATTCGTTGAAAGAGTACAAGCCAGATTCTTCCCTGGAAGATACTGGATGAGCTGTTGAGGGCGGGGTTACTGGTCTCAGCTTGGCAGGCAGGCAGCGTTCACATGGTTTTATAAAAACTTAGTTCCATGGAGCGAAGTATTTGAAACTGTAGTTAGGGAAGCAGGGTGTGGCCTCAGCTCTGTGGCTAACTTTTGATTCAAAGTAAAGTCTGATGCATAGTTTTATATGTTTTGTTTCTGTATTTATCTTTCAACTTGATGTATGTAGAATACTTGGGAATAGAAACCACTGGTGTCATTTAATCCTACTTAAGAAATAGTGACAACTAAGTTTTATTGACGCAGTTATGCATTCCCTTATTCAACCAATGTTTTTTGACTGCCTACTGGGTGCCAACAGATTCAAAGTGAATAACTTACTCTTTGTCATCAATGTATTCCTACAGTTGATGAACCCAGCATGGTAAGTCAAAGGCCCAGAAGGCAGGGGACGCGAGGTTAGAGTGCCACTCTCCCCTAGTGGCTGTACAACCCTGGGTGTGTCACTCAGTGCCCTGCCCCTGTGTTTAAAATGGAGAGAGCATGAGTGCCTGGATTTCCTGAACCTCAGTGAATGTTAACTATAGCCTCACTTCCTTTAACTGCTGGATTTAAGACAAATAGAAATTTTAAAACTGAGAGTGAGAAATTGATCCTTGAAAGAGGCTTCTGTTCTTTCTTTTCTCATGTAAAAATGATAGGAAAAGAATTAGCTTTTTTGAAGGAACACAGAATCTGAACTCGCATGCATTCAGTTTCAGAAAAGGAATAAGTCTCCTTAGCATGGTGGCCAGGATGTGGGTCCATGTATGTTTGTGTGAATTCAAAGAACTTTCCACAGATGTTATCTTTTTTTTTTCTTAGATAGATAAAAGCCCAGAAGGACAATTCACTCAGCTAATGACATTGCCCAAAACTTTACAGCAACAAATAAATCATATTATGGACCCTCCTGGAAAAAATAGAGACGTGGAAGAAACTTTATTACAAGTTGCTCATGACCCGGACTGTGGAGAGGTGGTGCGACAAGGTATGTTTATGAATTTGACATTGAGGAAGTGCTGGCCGTGGGCAAAAAGCAAACTTTGTGACAGAGACATATTCTTTATTCTTTCTTGCTTAGTTGAGATCAAGAGACAGATTATCTCAGGGAAGAAGACAGCACTAACAGTCTGGGGGGTTTCCAAATCTAAATTGTCATTTGTTTGAAGTAGGGCGGCGTAAGTCCTTCTGTTTTAAGCTTCCTGGGTCCTAAATCACCGTCAAAGGGGGAAACAATGTTTGTTTTGGTTCCAACAGCGTAACTTCTAGAAGTTATTCCAAAGACGACTCTGTTCTTCATGGTGGTCTGAGAAGGAAGGAGCCTGGTGACATTTTTAGTGCTTTTGTAACATCAGGAACACAGCTTTCACCAGCCAACTCCCCTTCGATGTATCTCTCAGTGTGTTCACCAGGGCTCCCTCGGACGTGACCCGTAGTATGTTCCACATATTATCCCCAAGGCCTTCCTCATGTTTACACAGAAATCTTATCTTCAGAGACCCACTTCCCTTTGAGGTGTTAAAGATAATTTAGAAGGGCAGTCGGTAAAGAAAGAGTTATGACTGAAAACAACCCCCTCCCCCAGATAGCACGTTTTCCTGTTTCGTGAGCTCCTCAAGGATTCAGGCTCCTGCGCTAGGTGCGCTTCACAGCGACGGTACCGAGCCGGCGGGCAGACCCACGTCCCCTCTCAGGGACCTGCCCCAGGCCTTCAGAGCATGCGTTCAGGCTACCACGTACCTATTCGGAAGATAAGTGAGGAGGCCTGTTGTTTGTTTGTTCTTTTTCACGTAACACGATTCTGGTCACAGGAGTCCTACCTGTGTTTTCAGAAGGAAAGCTTTTCTCCTGGGCAGAAACTTTGGGATTTTTTAAAAATCATTTCAAATCTTGGGGTTGAGAACCAGCAGCCTGAAGCAGGTTTCAAGTCATAAAATGACCTTTGAGGGTGACTTAATCCATCCCCAATTTTAACTAAGGTGGGGAGGCCCAGGCCCAGCGAGGGCCAGGCATTTGCCTGTGCTCACAGAGCCAGTCGGGGACACGGCTGGCAGCTCCAGGCTGGCCCTCAATCCTGATTCCCTCTCCGCTGTCATTCTACAGCACCAGGGCAGAGGAGGATTGGCTAGCTTTACTGGATAACTGGAGAGAATATTTAGTTTTAGGCTTTAAAAGTGTTAAGATGACTAACATCTGGCATTTGGGCATCCTTGTTGGTTTTTTCTCACAGGACTTTCAGCAATTGTGAGACCTTCTAGCATGAAACAGAGCACCAAAGGCATTTTCACTGCCGGTAAGAACGTGGGAAAACTCACGCTTGAGGTGCTGCTGGACTGAGTGGCCTCAGCACTCCTGATCAGAGCGTAAAGCTTTATCTGTATCCGCAAGTGCTTCTGAAGTGCTCGGTTTTGATGGGCGTCAACGGGGACATAGCCATGGTGTACACACAGGCCAAACAGCACCGTCAGCTAGTCTAGAAAAGTCAAACCGTGTGAGGTGGTGGCGGAAGCCTTACTCCCCTCTCAGTTCTCTGAACAGCTCCTCACGTGCAGCTTGTCCCTGGATTTGGGATTTCTGAAAGTCGCGTGTGCATTTTGTTGCAAAAGCAGCCGCCCCTTGCCCTTCCCCCCACTTCCCCTCTCCAGAGACCAGTGGCGGGTTATTTGTCCGCACTGCCCGTTTTCTCGGTAGCTGGCGCATCCCGCTGCCTCCCTCCTTTGCAGTTCCAGGCATCATCTGCTGAGTGCTCGCTCTGGGGGGCCAGAATTGGGCTCTCGCAGCCAGCCCGCCCTGCATGCTCAGCCCTCCCGCCCCTCAGTCCTCAGGTAGTTGCTCCGTAGCTTCGGTGAAGTCAGTCGTCCAAGTTTACAGCCTATGACTCTGCTACTGTGATTCACAGGTGAGCACATCATCCCCCTTGCCTGCCCTGCACCACTGCCTTTTCCCACGGAGATCTTCTGTGTCTCGTGGGAGGGATCCCATCCCCTGTTGCTTTTGCAGTGCACGCTTCCATTTTGGTGAAGCATGCCATTCCTCGCAGGGATGCAGGGAGGCACATCTGGAGACCGTGTGTAACCAGAAATGTCTTGAGCTTACCCTCCCGTGGAATTGACGCTTGGGCTGGACAGAGATTAGAAATCATTTTGTAAAGACTTGCGATATCATTATTCCAATTGTCTTCTCACTTGAGGGTTGCTGTCGAAGCCCAGCCATTCTGCTTCTCAGTCCTTCATGTGTTCTTTCTGGAAGCCGGTTAGGTCTTTGCTTGCCCCAGGGCTCTGACATTTCTCAGGGGTAAGCTTTGCCAGTGAATCTGTTTTTATCCATTTTACTGGGTACTCATCACCCTTTCAGAGAAAAAGAATGTAAGAAAATTTTCTTTTATGGTTGCTTTAAGTTCTCATCTGCTTTCTTACTTCTCTTTCTGGAACTCCTTTTTTTTTTTTTTTTTTTTTCAGATACTGAACCTTCTTTGGTTTTGAAGAGCCCTTTGATTTCCTTTCATCTGTTTTTTATCTCTTTGTCTTTTTGCTCTGCTTTCTGGGAGATTTTCTCAACTTTAGTTTGCAACCATTCTATTGAGATTTTTTTTGTGCTATTATATTTTTTAATTTCCAGGAGCTCTTTCTGTTTTCTTGTTGTTGATGTTGTTCTCTGAATGTACATTTAAAAACATTGTCTTAAACATCCCGTTATTGTTTTATGGGCTTAAGCATTTGTACATAGCTTTGGACATTGCTACACTGCCATCCAGAGTGATTGTATCAATTTATAGTCTACTGTATGCAGTAAAGGAGAGTTCACGCTTCTCCCCTTTCTCTCCAGTACTTGATATTGTCAGATGATGGACTTTCCTCATTCAGCCTTTCGTGATGCGACCATCTGCTGAGCCTCCCTCATATGCTAGCCACGCAGGATGCAAAAGTGAACATAACACCATCCTGCCTTCAAGGAGTTCAGAAACTAGATGCATAAATAGAAATTTGCAGTAACAGGGGCTAGATGGCACGGAGGTAACCCGGAGCAGGGAGTAAGCCTTCAGCCAGATTCTGATCCCTGGGCTGAGATTGCCAGGAAGCTGGTGTGGCCACACCTCCTAACTTCTCACCTCAGCTGCCTGGATACCTGGCCCAGTGTTTGGCCCCGAGGACACGGTGTTGCCCTCCCAAGTCTTCGGAAAGATTCAGCCAAAAATTTAACAAAGATTTAATAGCACATGGGCCAGATCTACTCAGCTGAAGATTTGCTACCACTCAGGAGTGTATATAGCTTTGCATTTCCAATTAAGATATTTATTTAATCTATGTTCCTGCTGGTTTATCCTGGCAAGGCTGAAGATGAGGTGTTTTTGTTTGCTTGGGTGGTTTAGGCTATTAATCTGTGATTTGCATGATTGCAGCTTCTTGCGTGAGGCTGAATGCTTTGGTTTTTTTGATTTTGGGCTTCTTTGCTATAAGGAATTATTAGATTCATGGATATTTTTTTGTTGTGATCATGTGATCATGTTTTTAAAAATTTCTTTTAGAAGTACATATTAAAATTTCCACAGGGGGCGCCTGGGTGGCTTAGTCAGTTAAGCGTCCGACTTTCGCTTAGGTCATGATCTCGTGGTTCGTGGGTTCGAGCCCCGCGTCGGGCTCTGTGCTGATTGCCAGCTCACAGCCTGGAGCCTATTTCAGAGTCTGTATGTCCCTCTCTCTCTGACCCTCCCCTGCTCACGCTGTCTCTCTCTCTCTCTCTCTCTCCTAGAAATAAATAAAAATATTTTTAAAAAATAAAAAAAAAAAATTTCCACAGATGGAAGGACAGGATGTCTGAGATTTGCTTCAAAATCAATCATGGTGAAGGGAAGTGGGTGAGGGGTAGATGACACCAGATTGGCCATGAGTTGATATATCGTTGAAGCTGGGTGAAGAAACATGAGACATGCCATACTGTCCTTTTATAGTTTGAATTTTTGTCTAATAAAACATTTGTCAAAATCCATCATCATCATCTCTAGAGCATCAATCTGAAATGAATCTTCGGTTTTCTTTCCACTCATTCTTTCCAGTGGCCAGCAGAGGGCAGTGGGTGACACCTAACGGAAACCACAGCCCAGTGTTTTCCTGTGGCTGCTCTAGTTAGTCCCTAGTGCTGGTTCCCAGAGTGCTCACTGCCTGCTTCCTTTTCCTTTCTAAAGATGCCTTACTGGGTCGTAGAAGCCCAGAGTAACAGAACGTATACAGCCTGCTCTGAGGCTGCAGAAACTGTGAAAAGTGTCGGGCATCCCTCCAAAGCCTGTGGGTTTCCCGACCTTAAGCTCCGGTTTCTCTGGTTTTATGGTGGCTGTGGGAGGTGATAAAGGCGGCCCAGGCCAATGACAGGGATTCACGAGCCCCAGAGACTAGGGTTCATATTCCGACCTAACTACTGTGCCTTGGGCAAGTTACCTAATTCTTCTGAGTTTTAATTTCATAGGGGTAATTATACCTGCCTCACCAGTTTGTGACAGTTACAGCCTAAGATACATAAATGCATCCAGCACTGTGCCTGGTCTTTCCCTTTGGGGTATTATCACCTAACAGGTTTCCTGACCCCTGCTTAGCATCCGCCTCTTTGCACTGTCATATCCAAATGACATGAGCCCACCCATTAACCAGGTTTCCAGTGGGAGTAAACTACAGACAAAAGGCTCCGAGTGCCTGGTTTACCGTTTCTCTTCCCTCTCACTCCACAGCAAGGTTCGGAACCTCTGTGTTTCTGCACGTTGTTCTTTAAAAGTGCTTTTGCTGTGTTCGTGGCTGTGGTTGTTCTGCTTGCTGCGCTAAGGCCAAATCCTCCACGTCCTACCTGTGTTCAGGTTTTCAGCTAGCTGGTGCGTCGTGTGCAGGTGAGCAACCCGGCGCGTGCGATGGAGTTCGTATTCCTTGTTAGCCGTTCTCACGCCTCCACTTCGCAGCCTCCCACTCGATGGGGGTGAAAAGGAAGGTTCAGTCTTCCCCCTTCGCTAGTGAATACCTTCTATATTGAAATACAGTTAACTTCAGAGGTATATAGCTAACCAAGGAGCTTAGCCTGGGGTCAGAAGACCCGGACTTGAGTTGTAGTTATTCGTTTCTTGCCCCTGTAACCTTGGTGTGTTAATTAGCCCTTCTTCCTTGAAATGGAAGGGATACTAATACCAGCTCACCACAAGTTCGGAGAGAGTCCAGTAAGTACCTAGTAGGTGCTTTAAAAACTTGGGTGAGTCTAGATCTAAATATTATTCTATTCCTATAAAAGATAGAGGCCAGGCATCTATAGCCAGCCCAGAGGGTGGTCTTTCCTAACGAGCTGTGTTGAATAGCACGGTTGCCTGTTTTCGTGTGGTCTGACCCTGTCTTTACTAGTTCCTTGAAATCCCCTCACCTTCAGATGCAGCAGGTTCAATGGTGAATACAGAAATACCCCAAAGCCAAACACTGTTTTGTAGCCTAACTCACCAGCAGCGCAGAAGAAGCCAAAGGCCCTTTTAGACTCCATACCTGCTCCTCTTTCCTCTTTCCGTGATGGCAGCAGATGGCGTCACATCTCAGACAGGTCACAGAAGACCAGCTAAGCAATCTGTCATATTCCTTTTTTTTTTTTGAGAGAGAGTGTGAGTGGGGGAGGGGCAGAGAGAGAGGGAGACACAGAATCCAAAGCAGGCTCCAGGCTCTGAGATGTAAGCACAGAGCCTGACATGGGGCTTGAACTGGTAAACCACGAGATCATGACCACGGCCGAATTCAGACACTTAACCAACTGAACCACCCAGGCACCCCCTCAGTCTGTCATATTCTGATCAGCAGCAGCCTTCCCGTTGCCAGCCAGCCTGAGTATTCTGATGGGGGAATCTAGTCATGAGACTGAGGAGTAAGCAGGAGCCAGCGAAGGGGGGCCTGAAATGCCCCGTGGAGGAACTCAGAGTTTATTTTGAGGGCGGAAGGAAGCCACTGGAGGATCGTAGCATGACCTGGACGGCTACAGAAATTGAGAACAGAGGGAAGGGAGATACAGCCGTGGCTCGGGAAGCCGGTTAGCTGTGGTTACAGCCCGTCAGCGGAGGAGTTAGGCGGCCTGAACTCAGGTCACTGCAGGCAGAGAGAAGAGATGTGCACAATAGTGAGAGGGCAAGTTACCTGTTTCAGATGCCTGGAGGGACATGGGAAGTGAAGGAGAGAGAGAGGAGTCAGCTAGAACTCCCAGGTTTCTGGCTCGGGGAGCCGTGGATGGTGGTGCCATTCCCAGAGATGGGGGCGGCCGGGGAGGATGATGGGTTTGATTTCTGAAGTGTTGTTTTATTTTGCCCCACCTCACTTCCTTGTCCGTCATCATTGACTCTGGGGACAGACACCTGTTTACCTCTCCAGCTTCAAAGGGTTCAGCTGAATTAACAAGTCAGGTTTAGTCTTGCCCCTGAAAAGTCTCTGGCACGCCTGAGGGGTTCCTTCCCAGCCCTTTCCTGGAACACAACAGAATGATCATTGATTATCATCCTCTGCTTCTGATTCCTCATTACTAAAAACACTTCTTCCAGTTTTTATTACTTACATATTAAATAAGAAGAACATATAATAGTTACGGGATTCTTTTTTCCAGAGATGTGATTATTTAACCTGTGAGTCCTTAAAACAAGTAGTATTTCTGCTTCAAGAGATTTTCTTTGTAGATAATATCTATGTTTAGAAAATAATTGGAGGAATGCTTGGGGGCTTACTGATTTCCCCTCATAAATATCTGACAAGTAGAATTATCTGAAGGGAGAGACCCCTCACAACCTACTGCTGTCTCTGCCTCACATGGTTTCCTGGAGAACCGTGTCTGCCATTGGGCCGGTCTTACTTAAAGTCACATAGGGAGTCACGGTCGTACATGTGAGTAACTTTGCTGCGGGTCACGGGAAAAAAGCTGGAAATCAACAGAAGTAAAACCTCAGAAGCCCTATATTTGAAGTAGATTTCTGTATGCTTCCAAAACAGACCTGACTTTAGACACTGATCAAAATTCATAATGACTCAGTTTAGGTAGGAAAGGATCTGTCTAAAGATGTGGTATCCAAAGAGATCTTCCATCTTTATCCTTTGGGGAAGGAGCAAAGACGATGATGGTGGCTCTTAATGTCTCTCTCTTAGCAGGCTGTCCTCCCTCAGGACACATTCTAAAGGCAGACTTCCTATATCACCACCCTTTTCTGTGGAAAGAGAGCAGAAGCCCTAAGTGTTGTTCATACCAGTATCCCCAACAGCCAGCTCAGTGTCTAGTATTATGTAGATACTCCATAAATACTGGCTCAGTGTATTTCAGTGACCATTATTTGATTTATTATAAAAGATTCTGGGTTTTCCGGTAGTAGCAAAAAAAAAAAAAAAAATCTCCATATATACAGAAAAATGTATGCATCAGAAGTTGGGTGAGTTTTCACAAAGTGGACACTCATGAACCTAGACCCGAATGAAGACATAGAACAGAACCATCCCCCGGATGGTGGGCCCATCAAAGTCCCTATTCCTCCAGGACTAACTACTGTCTGACTTCCAGTGCCATGCTTCTGTTGTGCCCATTTTGAACTTTAAGTAAATATGTGGTCTCCTGTGTCTTTCACTCCTCATTATGTCAACATGGCGTCGAGAGCAGCAATAGTTCATTGATTCTCACTGCAACGAGTCCATTGTATGATTATACCCCAGTTTACCCACTCTATGTTAATGGTTTCTTGGGTTGGTTCCAGTTTGGGGCCATTACAGATGGTGCTGCTGTGAATGCTCCTGTATCTGTCTTGTGGTGGGTGAACGTGTGCATTTCTCTTAGGTGCGTGCTCGGCGGTGGAATTACAAGGTCATAAAGTATATGAATGTTCACCGTTGGTAATCCCGCCACACAGTTGTCCAAATTACACTCCCACTAACTGAGCCCCTGGAGTAGCTCCTCCTTACTTGATATTCTATGTCTTTTTCATTTTAGGTATGCTGATAGGTGAGTAGTGGTATCATATTGGAGCTTTAATTTCCATTTTTCTGATGACTAATGAAGTTGGGTGTTAGTTCATATTTATTTGGATATCCTCTTTTGTAAGTGCCTAATCTAGTCTTTCGCTTATTTTTCTACTGAATTGTCTACTTTTTCTTTAAAAAATTTTTTTAATGTTTATTTATTTTTGGGAGAGAGAGAGAGACAGAGTACAAGCAGGGGACGGGCAGAAAGAGAGAGGGAGACACAGAATCCGAAGCAGGCTCCAGGCTCTGAGCCGTCAGCACAGAACCCGGTGCAGGGCTCAAACTCATGAGCCACGAGATCATGACTTGAGCTGAAGTCAGACGCTTAACCAACTGAGCCACCCAGGTGTCCCTGAATTGTCTACCTTTTCTTAGTGAATTCTCTATAAAGTCTGGATACAAGTCTTTTGTCTGATATGTGTAATGCAAAATTCTCCCAGTTGGGTGGCTGTCACTTCACTCTCTTGATGGTGTCTTTTTAAAAATTTTTTATTTAAATCCAAGTTAGTTAACATATAGTGTAATAATTCAGAAGTAGAATTTAATAATTCATCACTTACATATAACACCCAATGCTCATCCCAACAAGTGCCCTCCTTAATGCCCATCTTCCATTTAGCGCCCCCCTACACACCTCCAGCAACCCTCAGTTTGTTCTCTGTATTGAGGAGTTTCTTATGGTTTGCCTCTCTCACTCTTTTTATCTTATTTTTCCTTCCCCTCTGTTTTGTTTCTTAAATTCCACATGAGTGAAATCACATGATATTTATCTTTCTCCGACTTAGGTCGCTTAGCCTAATACACTCTAGTTCCATCCACAGTGTTGCATATGGTAATTTCATTCTTTTTGATTGCTGAGTAATATTCTGGTGTATATATATACCACATCTTCTTTATCCATTCATCAGTCGATGAATATTTGGGGTCTTTCCATACTTTGGCTATTATTAATAGTGTTGCTATAAACATTGGGGTACATGTACCCCTTCGAATTGACATTCAAGTATCCTTTGGATAAATACCTACTAGTGCAATTACTGGACCACAGGGTAACTCTATTTTTAATTTTTTTGACAACCCTCTGTTTTCCAGAGTGGCTGCACCAGTTTGCATTCACATCAGCAGTGCAAAAGTATCCCCTTTCTCCACATCCTGACCAACATCTGCGGTTTGTTGAGCTGTTAATTTTAGCCATTCTGACAGGTGTGAGGTGGTATTTCATTGTGGTTTTGATTTGTATTTCCCTGATGATGGGTGATGTTGAGCACTGTTTCTTTCATGTGTCTGTTAGCCATCTGAATGACTTCTTTGGAAAAGTGTCTGTTCATGTCTTTTGCCCATTTCTTCACCAGATTATTTGTTTTTTTGAGGTATTGAGACTGATAAGTTCTTTATGGATTTTGGATACTAACCTTTTATCCAGTATGTCATTTGCAAATATCTTCTCCCATTCTGTCAATTGTCTTTTAGTTTGTCGATTGTTCTCTTCGCTGTGCAGAAGCTTTTTATTTTGATGAGGTCCCACTTGTTCACGTTTGCTTGTGTTTCCCTTGCCGCCAGAGTCATGTCTAGTTAGAAGCTGCTGTGGCCAAAGTCAAAGAGCTTGTTGCCTGTTTTCTCCTCTAGGGTTTTGATTGTTTCTTGTCTTACATTTAGGTCTTTCATCCATTTTGGGTTTATTTTCATGTATGGTGTAAGAAAGTGGTCCTTGTTCATTCTGCTGCATGTCGCTGTCCAGTTTTCCCAACACCGTTTGCTGAAGACAACACCATTTGTCTTTTTTCCATTGGGTATTCTTGCCTGCTTTTCAAAGATGACTTGGCCACACATTTATGGGTCCATTTCTGGGTTCTCTCTTCTGTTCCATTGACACGCATAGGTGTGTCTTTTTGTGCCAGGACCATACTGTCTTGATGATTACAGCTTCGTAATACAGCTTTAAGTCTGGACTTGTGGTGCCTCCAGCTTTGGTTTTCTTTTTTAACATTACTTTGGCTATTCAGGGACTTTTCTGGTTCCATACAGATTTTAGAATTAATTGTTCTAGCATCTCTGATGAATGCTGGTGTTGTTTTGATAGGGACTACGTTGAATGTGTAGATTGCTTTGAGTAGTATTGACATGTTAACAATATTTGTCCTTCCAATCCATGAGCATGGAATGTTTTTCCATTTCTTTGTGTCTCTTCCAATTTCTTTCATAAGTTTTCTATAGTTTTCAGTCTACAGATCTTTTACTTGATGGTACCTTTTGATGAAAAGATGTTCCTAATTTTACTCAGTCCAGTTTACACTGTTGCCCTTAATGGGAGCAGCTTTTGTGCCCCATTTAGGACATGTCGCCCACTCCCAACCGCATGCACTTTTAGTCTTCCACCTGCATTGCAGTCAGAATATTAAGGCTGAAAGGATCCTTTGTTCCCATGTGTTGGTTCTTAACCTTCTGCAAATCCTGGGTCCCTCTGAAAATCCGACAAAAACTGCACCGTCTGCACATTAGTGCGCACGTGCGCACACACACAGCAACCCTCCCCGCAGTTACCTCCTCACTTCCCTACAGACTGCCGTTGTGAGAGAGCCCTGAACTAGTCCAGCCAGTCTTTCTGCAGATGGGAAAGTCAAGGCGCAGAGAGTGAGTCACAGACTATAGGTTTGTGGTCCAGCTGCAACTAGATTTCAGGTCTCATGACTCCTATTCTAGTGCTCTTTCTAACACGATTCCCTGCAAGTCATTCTGAGACTCGCTTTGTCAGAGCCATCAAAGGGCGAGACTGTTTTCAGTGGAGAAAGGTTTCTGCGCAGTAGCAACAAAACACGGCTACAAGGTGACGCTCAAGTACTTTCAGTATTTACCTTAAATGTTACACTCCAAGGAGTCTGTAGGTAAGGTTTGTGAAGCTGCACTGGGACTTATCACGGTCGATACATCTTCCTCTAGCTGTGACTCAATGCCCTGGGGTTGCTGTGTCGAACCTTATTGTAAGCTCCACCTGTGTTCTGCTTAGTGTCTCGATTGGTTCTGGCTGGAATATTAAAAAAGCACCTTACGTAATAAGTTTCCAGTCTCAATGCTCAACTGGGTGAGGTTCACCAAAGTGGTTGCTCCAGGGAGAAAATTAGAAGAGGTGGAGGCAGGGAAAGGAGCTCTGAGTTTCTTGATGAGGCTGTGTCAGTTTGCAAGGAGTCAGTAGACACGCTGGGCCAGAGTTTCTAGAAGTATTTGCTAACAATTTTCCTGGTTTGCTGCCCTTTTTACCTGCCTCTGCCTGCAGTAGCTTCTTCAAAGGTTCTGAGCAGACCAGACAGCTTATGGGCAATAGGCCCAGGTATTTTCAAGAGACCATACCGGGTCCCCAGAGTTAATCCTGTCACCTCATCCACAGGCTTCAAGTGCACTGCCAGGGGTGTGCGTTTCAGACTTGGAACACACACCACAGTTTGTACTCGTGGTGCCAAAGGCTGTTGGGATCTTTGGGCCACACCCTGAAACACAGACTAAATGATCTCATCCTCAGCACAAAGGAAGTGGAGCCCATAATACCATCTGCAAATTGGATCCTATTAGATCTGACAGACAAATAGCATCCCATTATCCTATCCCATTTGACTGCTGTCCCGTTAGCCCCCAGAGAGCCTCTCCTCTGGTTTCATCAGGTACTTGTGATTACGAAGCCGGGGTGCCGGACGGCCGGGTAGCTGGACGAGGTGCATCCGTCCCATCACTTCAGAAGCGCTTACCGAAGGCCTGCTGTGTGCCAGGCTCCGTACTAGATGCTGGGGATACAGAGACAAGGGAGACACACTCCCTGTCCATAAGGAGCTCCCAGCCTAGGCAGAGGGACAGCTCAGGAAACTGCCAAGCACTGCACCGCCTGGTGGGTGCTGTACGAGCCAGTGGCCCGCACGGGTGCCCTGGGGCCGGGAGGAGCAGCGTCCAGGAAGGCACTTTTGCAGGAGGAACCTGAAAGGGGATGGGGAGCGAGCAGGCCGAAAGTGATGGAACCAATATCGTTCTGGGCAGGGGGTGGCGTACGCAGCAGCCGGGACCTGGGGGTGGCTGCGATGCGGGCGCTGCAAGTCAGGAGGGGGCTGAGGATGTCCAGTTACATACAGAGTTTTGTCTCTGTTTTCCTTTCTCATTTTTAAATGAGCCACTGAAGTCAAAGGCTGATGATAAACTCGTAACTTGAAGGATTCACTTATCCCGTTAGCTCAGGTACCTACGGCATCCACGTCACTGTGGCCATAATGCCTAAATCAGAACCTCTTCCCCTCGTTTTGGCCGTGGTAATCTTTAATCATCTTTGGCTCCCAGGGTCTCCTGAGCCCCACCAATGAGCCCATCACGGCTGCCCTCCAAAGGCAGGCCTCTGGTGAGAATATCCTGGAAGCTCTCGCAGCGGATCTGGTCACCAGCCCCAACTTTCTCACCGTCTCTTCTTTTTGTCTTTTAGGCATGAAGAAAACAGTGATTTATAGTTCACTAAAACTACACAAAATGTGGAAAGGATGGCTGAGGAAAACATCCTGATTTTGCTCACTTGTATATATACATTATGTGTGGTTGAATAAAGTGATCCTTTTCAACAGAGCGGCGTTTGTCGCTTTGCCCCACTGCTTGAATTTGAAGATACCCAAAAAATATTTGATTTTGAGTGTACGTGTTGGACGTGTATCTGGGGGGACCCAAATACCTTTGAGACTCAGCAAGAGAGGAGAAGAATCCTCTTTCCATACACACCCATCTGGGTCCTGCCCAGGTAAGAGCTTCAGCTGCGGTCTGCGTCGTGGCGCGGGAGAGTCAGTGGACTGAGGAGCTATGCACACGGCTGTGCACTTGCAGCCCACGGGTTACAAGCAGGGAAGTTTGGCTACCTCTGTCTCTCAAGTCTCCTCGTCCCCTGACTTTTTCCATTGAGAGCTCACAAGTGTCACGTCAACATTTTCCTGGACCTAGGATTTTTACGTCTCCCTTTGTTCTCCAAGAGGATGTGTGGCAAGAGCAACTTGCGGGTGAAGCCTGTGACTGTCCCTTGCAGAGCCTTCCCTATTGTAACAGGAATGTTGGAGTAACAGGTAACCCACCGCAGAGTGCCTTGAACAACAAACAATACATTAGCTCAAAGAACTGAAAAGTTGGAGGTGTGGTGGGCTTCAGGGTTGGTTCGATCCAGCAGGTTAACAGGATCGCTCAGGACCATTTCTGTCCAACTCTTCTCTCTGCTTTTTGTGGTATTGGTGTTATCCTAAGGCTGGCTCCCCCTCATAGCTCTGAGACCCTGGCAACAACTTCAAGGGCTATATGCTTCCCCGTTCGCGTTTGGGAAAACAGGGAGCGTTCCTTTCCAACTCCCTCTTAGGAAAGGCCTCCATCTGGTTTCATGGGCCCTAAGTGGGTCACTTGCTCATCCCTGAGCCAGTAAGATAAGCTTAGGCCTGAACCACTTGCTCCAACCTAAGAGCCAGCTGCCCCTCAAGCTCATGGGCCATAGGGAAGGTGTGGACGCCTGGACCTTTTCTGATGAGGTGACCCAAATCCTTATTCCTGAAGGAGGTGTGTCCTTCTTGGATCACTCTAGTCTTTCATTAACGTTGACTGTGGAACATGGCTCCGGGTTTTACATGTGGGTCAGTGAGGATTTGATAGCACTTACCACTCTGCAGGACCATTCTCATTACTCCGGTCTTCACAGCAACACTATCAGTGGGCACTGCTCTCCAGCCTGGAAATGAGACGGAAGCTCAGGTCAAGTAATAGGCCCAAAGTCACACTGCTAGTTAAGTGGTGAAGCCAAGATTTCAGATCCAGATATTTGAATTATCTGAATCGAGCTCAGTGCTCTTCACCACCGTGCTATTCTGCAACTGAGCACACATTAGATGCTCAGTAAATGGTAGTGTTATTGTTGATATTGTTTCCATTTGACTGATACCTGTCTCTTGGAGAATCTTTTACTCACTCCCCTACCAAAATAACCAGCTAACTAAATCAAGCTTAAATAAAGAAATTTCTCTGATTTCTGGCCAGAATTCTTTAAAACACTGTTTCAGAATTTACAGCCATCTGATGAAAGACCTGATCCCCAAAAGAGTGCTCATGATCAGATTCCAGGTCGGCTGTGCCACAAATCAGCCAGGTAACATTGGGCCTCCTCTGAAGGAGCTGATGGTTGAGTGTTCACACCTCACTCCAAGGTGAGAAGGCTTTGGGAGGCTGGAGAAAATGTAGTTGGCCACGACCATAAATACAACGGTACCCAACACTGATGGGCTGCCATGGCCCAAGTTTCTATGTCAGTGCCCCAGTGGCCCCTATGTCAAAATATCCACGTGGTCAGAGACATCCCTTCATACTTTGTCACAGAACTCCTTGGTAATTGTGTAGCTCCCAGCGGGAGGGGTCTCTACGGCCAGGGTCTTGGATTGCGGCAGCAGCTGAATCATGGGTTCCTTTCAGGTACCGTGTGGCCAATGCGTCTTCGAGCCCCTTGTGTCCCTCCTGAGCCTTGCCCTTCTGTTGCCCTGGAGCTGACCGTCACCTTAATGACCAGATACCACTGCATTAGATAATAGACACTGCCCTACCAAAAACTTACTGAGCTAGTCTAACCCACAGCAACATCCCTCCTCTAAATCCCAACTTGTGGTAAAGAGCAAATGAATAGTTTTACAGGCACAGGTGAGTTTTTTTTTTTAATTGCATATGAANTTGCCATGTAGTATTCCATCGTATAGATAAACCACATCTTCTTGATCCATTTGTCCGTTGATGGACACTTAGGCTCTTTCCACGTTTTAGCTATTGTGGAGAGTGCTGCTATGAACATTGGGGTACATGTGCTCCTATGCCTCAGCATTTCTGTATCCCTTGGGTAAATTCCTAGCAGTGCTATTGCTGGGTCATAGGGGAGTTCTATTGTTATTTTCCTGAGGAACCTCCACACTGTTTTCTAGAGGGGCTGTACCAGTTTACATTCCCAACAGTGTAGGAGGGAGGCACAGGTGAGTTTTAACAAGCGAAGGATTGAATGGAACAGCGAAAATGAGCTAACATTTATTCAAGGCTGAAACACCAGGTGTGATATGTGAACTGCCTCATTTAATCCTTACCCTCCTTCTACAACATAGACATGAGCCCCAGTGTTTTACAGCCAAGGAAGCCCAGGGTAAAGAAGTTAAGTAACAGGCCCACTGGTCCACGGCCCCATAACTCATGTCATGGCTAAGCTGGGACTTGAATTCAGGTCCGTCCCACTCAAAAGACTGTTCTCCAGCATCACATCCCACTTAAGGCCTGGCCTGTAAGATGTGGGAAATTCCTGGTTTGTCCAGGTGATTTCTACGATTATTATCAGTTATCACTGGCCATGGAACTAAAGGGCTGGTATGATTTCTTTTACACCATTTCTATTATGTTTCTTCAGAGATCAAGTGGAACATAGGAAATTCCTTCCTAGAATGAGCTGATTCTGGAGGGATGATGCATGATATGTCAGAATCTATGGCAAATCTGGAGGCCATTTATACTTTCACTTTACTGGTGGGTTAAGTAAGTCCCAGAGAGGCAGTGACTTCCAGGGTCACACATATTTGTCAACACCCTGGACTAAAGCTTGTATCTCTACAGCCTACTTAATTCCCCTTTCGCTTCAGCCTGCTGTCCTACCCACCCAGCGTGTAGGCAAGTTATAACAAGGCCTTGGATTTCAGTAGCTTTTACAAGATCGTGAGGAACAAAATCTCTCAGCTCAATATTATTTTCAATAATTACAGGACACCCCACCTAAATGTAACTCCTCACCATTCACTTGTGTTTTATCGTCTTCAACCCCTGCTCGGGTAACCAGCCTACTCTTACAATTGGGCAGCAGATACAGGGAAGTCTTTCCCTGGGATTTCAGGTTACAGTGGGTTATGTAGACGTAGGCCAAAGGTTATGGCAAGTGAAAAAGCAGGAAAAAGGCTCAAGTCTCCCAGGGAGGAGAATTTAACTCAGCTGCTATTAATTCAACATTGCTAAGCAGTATTGGGTTGGAGGGAGAAGGATTATGATGAGTTGACCATCTTTGTGATCATGCCCTTATTAAGCTTACTGTATATCAAGTAGGGAGGACAGAATTTATCCTCATAACACGAGAGGAGAAGCGATCATTGCATGAAGACCAGTTCATTCATTCATTCATTTAGTCATTTGACAAATAAGGCTCTTATAATGCAGTGAAGTAGTCACATAAGTAAATCGGAAATTCTATTCATCCGATAAAGGCTTAATTATAGGGGTAACTATGGGGTCCCATGGAGAGACATAAAAGTAATGGCGAATACTGGCTGCGTCCTTGGAACAGTGTCAGGCGCTATTCTAAACACTTGCTGTAGATTTATTCATTTAATCCCCATCACAGCCTTGCATAATAGGGACTCTTATTATTCCCTAATTTATGCCTGAGGAAACAGAGGCACAGAGGAGTTAGGCCTTGCATGCCATTTCAAAGCTGGCAGCTGACAGCCAGGATTCAAAACTGGGCCATGAGTTTGCAGAGCCCCGCCTCTTGATCTCTTCACTAAACTATCTTGCAGTCACTTAGTATTCACCCAGTGTGAAGAGAAGGACTAAGTGGTGTCCAGCCCACTGCTTTAGGAACAAGTAGGAGTTACCCTGAGGAGAAGGAAGAATATCCGGACACAGGGAAGCGCTCACTCAAAAGCCTGGAATGAAGAGATCACAGTGTGTTTAGGGAACCAAATCTGGCTCAAGATGAATAACATGCCAGGCAGATACTGTACAAAAGTGAGGCTGGAGAAATAACAGAAGCCAGATCATAAAAGTTCTTAGAAGGCCCCTTAGTGTTATTAATCATTATCCCCAGAGCAGTGGAGAGCCAGTGAGGGATTTGGGGGCTGGAGAGTGGCCAGTCTGGATTTGCATTTTATAAAAATCATTATGTCTGCAACATGAAGAATGGATTGGTAATCATCCGAATGAGAGATAATGGCAATCTAGGGCAGACCCATTGAGAATGGACCAAAAGGAACAAATTCAAGTGATGCTCGGGAAGTGGACTCAATACAGGTTGGTGGTTGAATATGAAGAAGGTGCCAAGGTTCTGGCTGGGGCAACTGGGAGAACGGTGTGCTGTTTCCGAAACTGGGGGCTCAGGAGGAGGCGCAGACTGGGGTGGCATGAAGCCAGCGATAAATTCAGGTCTCGGCATGCTGAGTTTGGAGGGTCTATGGGAAATGTTCACTAGACAGTTGGCTACATGGGTCAGAAGCTGGAAAGGTAACTATGAGAGTTGGCAGGTAGTAGATGGGAGGGATGGATGAGATTCCCCTAGGAAGTCTATAGAGTATGAAGAGAAGAGAGTCAAGGTCACAACACTGGGAAACACCAACAGGCAAAGAAATCTAAGGAGTGATGGACAGGTCAGAAGAAAACCAAAAAGACAAGATATCGGGTCATACCCGGGATGGTGAGGAAGCATTAAATTGTATTACTGTGCCCCAGAATAATCTCTTTTCCCTCCCTGAGGTTCCCCATCCTATGGGAGGACTAGTTGTCTTCCCTCCAAAGACATCAGGTTGACCTTATGACTTTTTTTTAGCCAAGAAAGTGAGAATTGGAGTGATATGTGTCACTTCTGAGCAAAACTTTTAAGAGCGATCCCAGAGTTTATCCTGTCCCATTTTCCCTCTGCCACAGGACTGGCAGTGTTCCAATTAGAAGCTACCCCATCGGCCTGGGTCCTTATTCAGTTGGGAAGATCAAAAAGGTTTCAAGCAGTCAGTTGATTTCTTCATTTTTGGCAAGGGCTCAGAGACATAAATGAGGGCAAAATGATTTTTTCAACAACTGGTGCTGAGACAATTGGATATCTACATCAAGAGAACGAACTTGAACCCTTACCTCCCACCATATACAAAAATTAACTCAAAGAGATCTAAGCCTAAATATAACAGCTAAAACTATAAAACTCTTAGAAGAAAAGATGACTAAATCTTCAGAACCTTGGATCAGTCTATGGCTTCTTAGATAGGACACCAGAAGCACAAGCAACAAAAGGAAAAAAAAGATAAATGAGATATCATCAAAATTTAAAACTTGTGTGCTTCAAAGGACGTCATCAAGAAGGTGAAAGGACAACCTACAGAAAAATGGGAGAAAACATTTGCAAATCATATATTTGAGAAGGCACTTGTACCTAGAATATACAGAGACGTTTATAATTCAACAATAAAAAGATAAGTAACCATATTTTAAAATGGATAGAAATTCTGGATACACATTCCGCCAAAGAAGATACTCAAACAGCCAGTAAGCACATGAAAAGATGTTTAACATTAGTCATTAGGAAAATACAAATTGAGTCACAATGAGATACCACTTCATGCCCACCAGGGTGGCTATAGTCAAAAGATGGAAAATAGCAAGTGTTGATGAAGATGTGGAGAAATTGGAACCCTCATACACCACTTGCAGGAATGTGAAATAGCACAGCTGCTGTGGAAAACAGGCTGGCAGTTCCTCAAGTGGCTAAACATAGAATTAACATACCATCCATCAATTCCACTTATAGCTATATAGCCAAGGGATGAAATGAAATAAAAACATATGCCCACACAAAAACTTCTGCAAGAATATCCATAGCACCATTATCCACAATAGCCAAGAAGTGCAAATAACTCAATATCCATCACTGTTGAGTGGATAAATAAGATACGGCATATCCCACACAATGGAATATTATTCAGCATTAAAAAAGAATGAAGGGGCACCACCCAGGTCAGTCAGTCAGTCATCCAACTCTTGACCTTGGCTCAGGTCATGATCTCATGGTTTGTGAGGTTGAGCCCCACCTCAGGCTCCGCACTGACAGTGCAAAGCTTGCTTGGGATTCTCTCTCTCTCCCTCTCTCTTTGCTCCTCCCCTACTCCTGCTGTCTCTGCCTCTTTCAAAATAAATAAATAAACTTAAAAAAAAAAAACTGCTTTCCCTTTATTAAAAAAAAAGAAAATGTTCAAAAAGTGATTTTGGTGATGGATGGTTGCACAACTCTGAGTATACAGTAAACCTGAACTTTACTTAAATTCAATGGTTTAAGTACACTAAATGGTAAATAGTATGGTGTGTGAATTGTATCAAACTTCAAAGTGAAAGGAAGGTTTCATGGAGGAGAAGCCCCTTGAGATGGTTTTGAAGGAACGAGAGGAGCTGAGTGGGTGGAGAAAGCAAGTGCAAATGACCCTAAAGACTGGAAAAGTAAGGAGGTGACAGTGAGTAGTAAGTAGGACAATTTTTTTTTTGCTTGAGAAATTAGGGTTTTATTTGAGGGTCTCCCACCAGAGTTGTGCATCATCTCTTAAGCCAAGCTAGGCTTTAGGACAAGGAGACAAAGCGGATCACGCTCCCTTTGTGTCCTCTCCGATGCTATGCCAAAGAAAACCTGGATATTAGCTACACCGCTTACCGCCCTCCGCCGGAAGACAGGATTCCTCAGCCTGGCCCAGGGTTGCTCTGGGAGAGCTCGCTGGGACCTCTGAACTGAGAACCTGCATTCAGACCTCTCTGCACGAGGAAGCACGGCTAACGAGACGGCCGCGGTGACATCCAGCCCTACCTCATTTGTGTATCGCGAAGCAGGTTTCTCCCTATTCTTTTACAGAAATTGGAGACACAAGTATCAGTCCTAAAACCTGGAGCAACCGGCTAGCGGGAGCTTGCAGTGACTACATACTTTCTCCCTCTGTGCTTGTACGTAGCCAGTCATCTGACAAGCGGCCCACAGACTTCGGCGTCCGTGCGCAAGTATGACCCAGAAAAGGGTCAGTCTGTTAACACAGCTGCTGTGCTTGTGAAGGGCAGCCGAACACGGGGTAGAAGTGTCAGGTGGACTCCCCGGGAAGCGGGCTCTGTGGAGGGAATCTGCCTGCAGGAGGTGTGCGGAAGCATGCTCTCAAGAGCGATACCTGTAAGGAAGTGAGGGCAGGGGCGCCGGGGTGGCTCAGTCGGTGAAGCACCTGACTTTGGTCAGGGTCGTGATTTCAGCATTCACGAGTTCAAGCCCCACATGTGCTCTCTGCAGTCAGCACAGCACCTGCTTCAGGTCCTTTGTCCCCCTCTCTCTCTGCCTCTCCCCTGCTCGCCCTCTTTTTCTCTCTTCCTCTCTCTCAAAAATAAGAAATAAACGTTTAAAAAAAGGGTCAGGCAGAGGGACGAGTTGAGCTGGGATGCAGCTGAAACACGGGCCTCGGCCCTTCCTCCGGGCAGGCTCTGCAGCGGGTGGCTTGGCAGGATGGTCCAGACTGAGCAAGGCACTCAGGGCTTCTTACTAAGGCAACAACGAGTTCCTGGATGTGGGCCTACCCTTAACAAGGCAACTTCCTTCGACTGCGGCGCGCAATTCGCCCACAGAAAGACTCAGCTGTGAGCCGTCAGCACCCTGCACCTTGCAGAATGTTTGCTGTCTTTCTCAAGGGAAATCTCAATGGTGCTGAAGTCAAAAGGGCCTTCTGGACCTTCTTCAGCAGGTAAAACCTCAGAGCCCCCATAATATAGACGAAACATTCAAACATTAAACCTTTATATGTTAACACTTTTGTTTTTTTTTTTAAGTAGGCTCCACACCCAGCGTGGAGCCCAATGCGAGGCTTTAACTCACAACCCTGAAATCAAGACCTGAGCTGAGATCAAGAGTCAGACGCTTCGGGGGCGCCTGGGTGGCTTAGTCGGTTAAGCGTCCGACTTTCGCTTGGGTCATGATCTCGCGGTTCGTGGGTTCGAGCCCCGCGTCGGGCTCTGTGCTGACTGCCAGCTCAGAGCCTGGAGCCTATTTCAGAGTCTGTGTCTCCCTCTCTCTCTGACCCTCCCCTGATCACACTGTCTCTCTCTCTCTCTCCTAGAAATAAATAAAAATATT